>NC_081413.1:281754510-282064153 GCF_030272615.1 Cryptomeria japonica
CCATACTACCCACAGGGAAATGGTCAAGCAGAAGCATCTAACAAAACTATCATGAAAATCCTCAAGAAAACAGTGAATGATGCAGGCAAAGATTGGCACGCCCAACTCAATCCAACACTTTGGGCATACAGAACCAGCATCCGCACACCTACAGGAGCAACACCCTGCTCATTGGTATATGGATCAGAAGCCATTTTACCCCTGAAAGTAGAAATCCCATCTCTTAGAGTCTCTTTGAAAGGCTTAATCCCAGATGAAGAGTATCGAGTTAATTAACTCCAAGAACTTGAACTATTAGATGAAAGACATCAGCATGCTTATACTCATCTCAAAGTATATCAGCAATGCATGTTCAGGAGCTACAATCACAAGGTCATCCCTCGCAACTTCAAAGTTGGTGACCTAGTTCTCAAAGAAAATCGAAGAAATCAGCAAGATCGAGAAAAGAAAGGGAAATTTGAACCTAACTAGTTGGGTCCCTATGTTATCATATCAGTCTATGGATCCGGTGCCTATCAACTAACAACTTCAGAAGGAAATGTGCTCGACGAACCAATTAACAGCATCCATCTGAAGAAATACTACACTTAAGTAGCCTAGTGCACAGAAAAAGCCAAAACAAGCAAAAAAATCAAAAAATCCAGAAAAAGAAAAAACAAAGTACAATAAAAACAAATGGTGAAAACCTGGTAAATAGGCACTCTTGTGAAAGAACGACTCCTCTATCTATCGCCACACCATTTTATCCGTACAAACACTATCAGCCATTGCCCGACACTTAGCACATATCCATTCATGACATACTTAGCGTAGTCACTACCCTGGTTTATCCATATATATCCTCTTACCACAAATCCACCATGGCTTGGAAATCACTGCACATATTCAATCAAGAGGCACACTCAGCTAGGGGCATTCAAATCATCTAAATATTGCAAACATTCTAGACATCAAAGCTATTTGCAAAACTCAAAAGCATGACATCCAACAACCGAAAACTACACTTCATTGCAAGACAAAACAAAACATTTCACAGAAATACCAAGGATGGATGATTTTCTAAAGTATTGGATGTTGCATTATAGCATAAAATCTTAACTAGTTTTGCATTTTGAACTTTTTCGATTATTGGATTCTCTTCCTTGTCTCACTAAATACTTCAAAGCTAGAGATCATGAAGAACATCCAAAATTTTCTTAGTCTTCTGTCTGGGAGGCAATCACTTGTATTGTGTGAATACTTGCCTCGAGACGTGATACATTGAATATCACTGAAGGCCTGATTCCACTTCACTCATACAAATGATTTAATCTTGTTTGTTTATGCAATATGCACTCAGGTCGTCCTGGTTCAATTATACCTTGATGCTTGTGCTATCTTGCAAAATCAAATATCATGTAAATTTTTCTCAGGTCATTATGGTACAATTATACTATTATGCTTGTATAAATTTTCAACATATCCTAAAACAAATCAATGCTCAAATGATGATATCTACAAAGAAAGCAAACAACATATGGCTATATCGGATGGCAAATACAAAATGAAAATGCTACCAAAAACATAGTTACATATCATTTTACCATTAGTTGCATTCATTCTACCATTAGTTGCATTCATTTTACAATTATTTGCTCATTTTACAATTAATTGCATATCATTTTAACATATTTGCATATCATTTTACCAATAGTTGCATATCATTTTACAATTAATCGCATATTTGCATATCATTTTACATTTAGTTGCATATCAAATCATACATCTCATTTTTGAGATACATCTCACAGCATATAAAGGCATACATCCTGCATCATACATACATTTAAAGCATTGCATCATCATGAAGAAATAACCCACATAACATGCATCCATATAAACACACCACATGATCAAAGAAAATGGTGCCGTATATATATATATATATATATCTCAAAACTGATCAAAATGTACAAAATATGTCAACAACTGTGTCCAGTACAACGAATACAATAATAAAAAATACAACAGAGACCCCATCTCTCAAGTATGACTATCCCCTGATGGAGATGGTCTGGCTCTAGATGTACCCGCCCCTGGATCTCCAGGAGGGTCCTATCTCGGTGGCCCTGTGACACCTCGGCTCTTAGACTGCGACCTAGTATCTTGAGATCGACTAGATCTCGACTGTGCAAAGCTCTGTACTCGACGATTCCTAGGTACCACCACCTCATAGTGCCGCCGATAGTACTCCACCTCCTGAGCTCTCAATGCTAGCTCTCTCAAGGTGTCTCTCATCGGACCACCTGCCGCTGCTTTCTGCATACTAGATACTAGCTCCTCCACTCACCCCCTCCGCTCTATCTCGGTGTCTCGCTTAGTGGTCAACTATACAATTTGCCGTTGATATGTCAAAATCTGTGCCTGCAGCTACTGTACAGTCACCTGTAGGGTCCGGATCTGTGCATCCTCAACATGTGTAGGGACTCAAACCCGTAGTAGTACCTATGTAGGGGCAACCCCTCCAACCATGCTTGTCCTCAGTGCTAGGGGTGGGAGCACATCCATCATCCTCCTCTGCACTAGTCACCTCACCTCATTTGTGCCCCCCACTGTAGCTAACACCTCCCCCAATCTCCCCTCTCCACCGGCTCCAATAGCCAATCCACCTCTCCCCTGTCTATCACCCCCTGTCTCACCACTCTCTCCACACCCCTATCTCCTCTCCTCCCTCTACCTCCCCGCCTCCCTCTAGCTCCTCTCCCTCATCCATCTCCTCCATCCTCTACATCATCATCATCATCATCTCCCTCTCCCTCCTCATCATCAGAATCAAAAGCTGGCCACATCTCTTCTGGATCAGATATCCTGGCCACCGCCCGCGCAGCAAACAATCTGGCAAACTCATCAGTCATGCCCGCATCCAGAATCTCCGTGGCATAATCCCATATCTATCCTACCAACCTGACAAAATCCTCCACTGCCACTGTGTTATCAATGGTTGGACCCCAATCAGCTACATCCTGCCTCCGACGTGCATATAGGTAAGCTCCCTGCGGAATACCCTGCTGGCACCCAAACTGTCTCAAAACTTGGGTCACCACAAACTTCTCTATAACAAAAGGGGTCCTCCTAATTAGGTATCTGGTCATAAAAACAAAGGGCATCTCCAGCCCGTCCTTCGCCCACACCTCACATCGTATATATGGTCACCATGTGACCGTATCAATATCATTGAGCACTCTCCTCCAATGCTCTAGTTTGCCTAGCTTGCGCTAGACAACTAGACCCCTATATCCATACACATATGCGCACCTCACGGGCCTGTCTCTGTCTGCTAGTGGCCTCGCCACTGGAATGTGCTCCCAGCACCATACCTATAACAGTGTCACGTCAGCTGACAAACTGCCATAACCAAGGTATACCACCTCATGTAGGCCCCTGTATAGATGGGCCAACATAGCTGATCGCCATGAAAATCTCTGACGCTATGTCACCATCTCCTCTAAAACCAACCCCCATCCCATAGAAAATCCCTTTGACCTGCGATCAGGACAAAGGAATCCACCAATGAACCCTACTAGTACAGATGGCAGTGGTGCGTAATCCAGGTCTAAGAACTCCTGCCACGGGCTCTCATAGCCACAAACCATCTCATCATGGAAAATACGACGAAGAGCCTCTGTACTACCCTCCTCCGACTGCTCATACGGTAGTAGTGCACCTACTATGGGAATCCGCAGGATCCTGTAACAGTCCTTTGGTGTGACTGTCATCTCTCCAGTAGCAAAATGAAAGGTGTTTGTGTCGCTATGCCACCTCTCTGCCAATGCTGTTAGTAGCCCCCGGTTCACAGTGAACTGCAACATATCTAATAGGGAGGTCAATCCACATCTCTTGATGATGTCGAGATCAGCCTGAGACAACTGCGGTATCAATGTCCACAGTCTTGGAAATCTCTCTCACGACTGAACCACACCCAATTGCTCCTATCAACAAGCAACACAAATCCAATATCAGTTTCCACATTAAAACAAAGATATCAAAATTAAACTCACATCAACAACATGAAACACTTTGCTCATCTACATCAAGTTCAAGATCCTATCATTTCACATCAACTTGTAACACAACTCAAGTTATCACAAACCATATCAAAACTTGTAACACAACTCAAGTTTCCACAATCACATAAACTTGTAACATAGCTCAAGTTTCCCACCCATATTAGCTTGTAACACAACTCAAGTTTCCAACCCATATCAGCTTGTAACACAAATCAGGCTTCACACATTGAACTTGAAATAGGGTACACAAATAAATCATATTTTGATCAAAACACCACATTGATATCTATCCATAACTTGAAATATCGCAAATCAAAACAAGTTATATCGACACTCATATCGGACAAATCCATAAAATCATGATAGCACGACACAACAAATTTACAAACCACCTCATCTTGCAAAAATTTTTCCAGATGCGCTAAAATAGACTCCCGCTGTGCTAAAATTCACTCACGTGCTAGGCTGTCTTTCCTACGCGCTAATCTATTTACCCTATGCGCTAGACTGACTCTACGCACTAACCTTTTCCCCCCATGCGCTACCTAACCTATCCTATGTGCTAAACCCTACCCACGCACTAATCTATACCTCTCGGGCGCTACCTGTTTGACCCTATGTGCTAGGTTAGCCCTATGCACTAAACCCCCTTACCCATGCGAACCCCTGTGACCCCTATGTGCTAGGTAAACCCTACGTGCTAACCTATTGATGTAATGTGCTACCCGACTATCACCATGCGCTATTCTACGTCTATGCACTAACCTATATTTCCTATACGCTACCCTATTCTCTTTCGGACGCAACCCTAAATATCGACTTGATGCGCTACTTAAAACTTCGTATGTGCTAATCTATGACTTTGACGTGCTAAAACATTAAAATTGAGTTTTAAAAATAAAAAAATGACTAAAAATGACCAAATCAAAAATCAAAAAAGGGTCAAAAATGTTGACTTACTAGTGGTCCATACACTGCAGGTCTCTGGTACCTCCGAACGCGCTCGAAATGGTGTCTGGAATATGGAATAGGCATTTTCTCTTAAGACCAAATTCTCTTTCTCCAAAGTCAACAAGGCACAAATGAATCAAATCAAAGCTATTTTCCCCTTTTATAGGAGGAAAATGAAATTAGGGTTAGCCCAACGGACATGTAATATGGTCGCGGTCTCCCTTATACCCTAAAATTTGTAACTTATCAGGAGATGAATCAATTTACCCACCTTTCACATAGACAAATCCTACACATCACACACAATTGATTAGATCAAATCAAAATTTTTCAAAATATTGATTCATCTCCCGAGGGGGCATCACCATCAAATATCAAATCTGGGGCATGACTTGCAAATCAAAAGAGCGACACAAAAATTGCATTTGATCATAAATCATGGTAACACATCATTTTCTTTGAAATAACATGTGCACACACGCACTTCAAAGAGGGGCAAAATGTAGACGTATAAAAATGACCATATTCCTAAATGAATATTTTATGTTCATTTCTCTATTTAATAAAATCCAATTTAATTAAATTATCCACATTCCTCTATTTAATTAAGTAAATTACTCAATTTATTTAAATTAAATTCACTATACCCATTTAATGAATAAATCATTTTATTCAATTAAATCCCCCTATCCACTTTTAATTAAATTCAAATTTAATTAAATAGTTATCCTAAATTAAATAAATCTAATTTATTTAATTGCAACCAAATTGAATTAAATTAACTTTATTTCAATTAAATCTGATTATCCCTCCATCCACTTGCAAAATCCTACATCTCCCACTTGCCTTCCTAAACCCCTTTCTAATCCCTTCTAGACTCTTCTAATCGCTTCTAATTAGCCTAACCCATCTTCTAAACTTTGTCACATCCCTAAGCAAGGGGAGGTCACTTCTCAAATCCTCAAAGTCTTTGATAACCATTAAAGGCTTCAAGCCTTCAACCACTTAATTCCCCAAAGTCTTCATAACCATTAATGGTTAACTCAAACCCTCTTACATGGTTAAAGAATTTCTTTTAACTCAACCTTCATCCAACCCAAGGGTCTCATCAAGCCTTTAATGCTTTGACCATGATTATCTCTTAATCATTTGCACAAGGGTTTACCTTGGATTAACTCTTAGTCCAATGGGTAAGCCTAACTTAAGCTTAACCCTGATCTCTGGATAAACATAAGGTCTTCTCAAGCATTTAATGCCTCCAACCGCTTCTCTCAACCCAACCCTATGTTGACACTTGTCACCATTTCATTGGTGCAAATTGCAAACATGGATCCCCAACTTTCAAACTCAACCCTTGATCAACTCTTTCAATCCTGACCATCCATTGCCCTGTTTTTGCTATAAATAGAGCTCTCATTCCTCCATTTTAAATCATCCTCCAAATTTGTAGTATCACACTTATGCTCAAATACATTCAAGCTTTCATATATCATTTTTATGCTCATCATTTTAGCCTCTTTTAAATCAGGAATTAGTCTAAATATGCATGTTTAGAATATTTTCTTTATCATTTAGCTCAATCATAGACTAATATATCATGTTAGGATAGTACTCATTCTTACCTTGTCATCTTATTATCTAGTTTATTGCATTTCTAAGATCATGCATAGCTTAGGATGCATTTCATTCTAAAATCTATCAAAGCATCCCTCATTCTTGCATTTGCCATCCCTAAACCATTTTGCTCAGTGATCTGAGAGCAAAAATATTGGTTTGAGGGACATTGTAGAATAGAGAACCATGGGACCCACCTTGGGAAGCTGAATCCACCAGTATTGATGTCACCTATCCCAAGAAAACCCCTACTACTTTACATATCAGCTACACAAACAACACTATGGGCACTATTGGTGCAACATGAGAATGAAGGCAAGGAAAGAGCAGTATATTATATCAACCGCACATTGGTTGGCTATGAGCTTAACTACACATTGATTGAGCATGCATGTCTTGCAGTGGTTTTTGCCTCACAAAAATTGTGACATTACATGCAAACTCATAAAACAAATCTTGTTGCAAGGATAGATCCCCTAAAATATTTTCTCAATAAGGCGACACTCACCGATAAATTAGCTAAATGGGTTATGATTTTGAGCGAGTTTGACATTGAATATGTGGATAGAAAAGAAATTAAAGGACAAGCTATTGTAGATCAACTGGTAGATGCACCTATGATTGATGACACTCCTATTATTTCAGAATTTCCAGATGAATCCATCCTCATGATGAAAAATGAAAAGGCTTGGCAATTATATTTTGATGGTTCATACATGCAGCATGGCACATGAGCTAGTATCCTCTTCATCACACCTCAAGGGGACTCCATTTCTAAGTCATATAGATTGTCATTTCCTTGCACTAATAACATAGCAAAATACAAAGCATTAATAATAGGACTATGAATTGCAGTTCAGTGGAAGATCTAGGAACTCCATGTTTCTGGGGACTCTCAACTTGTAGTTTGTCAAGTAAATGATGATTATCAAACTAAAGATGAAAAGTTAATGCCTTACAAGAAAATGGTGGACGACTTCAAGCAATATTTAACACATATAATATTTGAACAAATTCCAAGGGATAACAATCAAGATGTAGATGCCATGGCTACCATTGCTTCATTGATCGATATGCCTTAAAATGAGACCTGCTATGATTTCTTAGTGGATAATTTTTTGGTTCTCTTGTATGAAATTACTCCTACCGAGATGATATGTGTTGTTGGTCCTAATTCCCCTTGGTATGGTGCCATTTTCACTTACCTCCATGACAATATCCTTCCACCTGATCTTTCCAACAATCAGCGTCGTACATTCATTCGTCAATCCTCCCAATATGTCATCTTAGACGACACCTTTTATCTTTGGGGTCTAGATGATAGTCTTCTTAGATGCTTAGAAAGTGATGAAGCTCAAATTACGTTACATGAGGTTCACAAAGGTATATGTGGTGCTCACTCTAGTGGTCCAATCTTAGCTAAGAAATTGTTGAGGGCTGGATACTACTAGCCTACTATGGAAAAAAACTCATATCAATTTGTTAGAAGGTGTAAGCAATGTTAGATTCATGGAGACCTTATTCATGCACCAACAAAGGAACTTCAACCAATTGCTACTCCATGGCCCTTTTTGCTACTGGGGACGTGATCTCATAGGTAAGATTCACCTTCTTCCAACTGCCATAAATTAATTATCATAGCTACATAATATTTTATAAAATGGATTGAAGTCGTCCCTCTCACCCAAGTCACCGAAAAGTAGATTGCAACTTTTATCCTTAATTATACCATTTGCTACTATGATGTCCCTCTCTCCATTGTCACAGATAATGGGCGTCCTTTCAAGAACCAAGATGTTCATTAGATTTGTGATCATTTTCATATCCACCATCTCTTTTTTACCCCATATTATCCCCAAGGTATTGGTAAAGCTAAGATGTCTAACAAAACTATTCTCAAAATCCTTACAAAGGCAGTCGATGACGCTGGCCATAACTGGCATATCCAACTCAACCCCGCACTTTGGGCCTACCGCACAAGTGTTCACACACCTATTGGAGCTACACCTTACTAGTCTATGGTGCTGAAGCTATCTTGCCTATTGAGGTCAAGCTACCATCCCCGAGAATCTCTTTGTGCAATCTAATCAATGATGAAGATTACAGGGTCTCCCGCTTACAAGATCTAGAATTATTGAATGAGCATAGACAAACTTATTTTGATCATCTCAAAGCATATCCACAAATAATGAGTTGGAGCTACAATCATAAGGTAAAGCCTTGCATATTTGAGGTGGGTGACTTAGTTCCTAGAGAAAATCCTAAAAATTAGCAAGATAGAGAAAAGAAGGGCAAGTTCGAACCAAATTAGTTTGGTCCTTATGTCATCACAATAGTTTGAGGATCAGGTGCATATCAACTCTCAACACCAGATGGAGAACCTTTAGAGGATCCTATCAATAGCATGCACCTTCACAAGTTTTACATAGTTTTTCAGAATATCCCATTGTCAAAAATAGAAAAAAAAAATCTAAAAAATATCAATAATAATAATAATAAAAACATAAAAATAGAAAAATTGTTACTTGGTGAAAATGTGGCAAATAGGTGCCTTATGACACAAAAAAATTAAAAAATTGAAAAAAGTAAAGAGAGATAAATCCGTCCAACAGTGAAAACTGCTTTGGTGGCACCCTGGGCAAGTACCATGGTGAAAACCGAGTTATCGACGCCATGAGTAGAGACATTGCTCCTCCCTCCTTTAGGATTCAATTTCATCCTTTCACCTTGCACACATTCATAGCCTATCCCTCCATAATAGATTCACCCTTTCCCATCATGGCTTGTTATTGATCTACCTAAGATTGGTTAGCCATTCATAATAAACCTCCCTTTTTACCCTTTCCTTCCATAATAAATTAAGTTTAATCTATAATTGAGGCAAAATCCTAAATCTAATGATGGAAGTGGTACCCTAAGCATCACATGTTTTGAGGAACATCATTTTTTTATTCCTCCTCTCATGCACAATCTGTAAAAAAAGATCACTTGCATCGCTAATCTGCAATAAAGTTCCGTTCTTCTTCGCAATAAAGTATCAGTTTCATGGATTCAGTCAGTTTCAGATGAGATGCAAGTAGCAATGGGTTTTCAACAAATCAGATCTTTCAACAGACTTTGGCAACAATAGGGTTTTTCAACATAATCTATCCTTTATCAGGATAACAACATTGTGACCAAATCAAACATGTCAACATATGTGGCAAGAAACATAAATAACTTGAGGATTTCATTGTATGTTGGTTTCAAGTCTTGGTTTTCTTTTGATTTTATCATTTGGTGACTTGTCTTTTAGCTTTTCCGAGTTGTCTCTGAGTAGAGATTCTATCTCTAGGATGTCTTCGACTAGAAAGGTGAGGATGGGATATGTTCACCTATTTTTCTATCTGTGGATTGTCTCTTAGTAAGGCTATGGCTTGTCCAAGGATATGAGGACATTGTGAGTCTAGTGTGAATCAGGGCATTCCTTGTTTGTGATTGTTTGATCTCCATGCAAATGGGTACAATGACTTTCTGGGTCAAACCTATACCTGGATAGTCATAACCTATTTGCCATAATAAATCTCAATGATGATAAAGCACAAGAAGATCTTTCACCTCCATATCTTTTACCTTCCATCCCCTGTCTTTCAATGTCCCTTTCTGAGTCCATGTAGCCTGATATTATATGACTGAATATAATGACACACCAAAAATATTTGTATTTCATATAGCTTTCACCTGCACCAATACATGTTAGCGCACATGCATATGTATCTAGATATCATGATAGCATCACATCCTGCATACATTGGTATTTGCATTCTCATATAAAACATAAAAAGACAAAATATACATCATGCATACCAACATGTAAATAAATCTAAAGCATACATCCATAAGCATTTTACATTTGCATCATGCACAACATACATTTAAAATCTAGAAAATAATAAAATTATATTGCATTCCATCATGTACATATCCATCTCATTAAGAATCATAAGCATTATAGCATCATAATAAAACATGTAACATGCATCATCATATAGAACCATCGCATCACATCACATAATCATAAAACATATAGGAACATCACATAGGAACACATGCATGTAGCTGCTGTAGAAACCCAAAATTGTCCAGTCTAATTAAATAAATATTTTATTTATTTAATTATCTAAGCCTAATTCTTCTATTAATTAAATAAATCTTTATTTATTTAATTAATTCATTTATCCTCTTCTAGCCTTATTTCTCATTTAAATAAATACATTTATTTATTAAAATTTTCCTTTTCCTAAATTAAATAAATATCTTATTTATTTAATTATCCCACTTTTTCTATTAATTAAATAAATCTTTATTTATTTAATTAATTCATTAACCTTTTCTACCCATGACACATGTCATTCATCTCTTAATTCATACACTACCTACCCCTTTCATTTTTTTATTATTTCTTTTACCTACCCTCTAATCATAGCCGACCTCCTTTTACACCTCTCAATCTTATCCCTCCATTTCATATAGTGTCTTCTATATAAGGAGATGCTTCCCTCATTATCAAACCCTAATAATCTTTTATGCAATTGACTACACTACGATCCTACTTGCAACCACATTCCATTCTTTGTTGAGCTCTTATGCATATAAAATCTGAGAGCAAATATATCAAGCAAGATCAATGGAGATAGGAAGAATGGAGATCAAAACCCTATTGGACATGTGAAGGTATAATCTTTGTGATTTCATTTGATTTGCATTGTCTTAGGTAATCTTCATATGTTGTTTTCATAGACTAGCAAACACTTCAATTGGTGCACTAAAATTGAATAATTGTCTTTTGTGTCTTGAGCAATAGGCTCCTTTTGTTTAATCTTTAGAGGGTCTGTCTTCCCATGTGGTCATTAGGACTACTAGTGAGAAGAGAACGACCCAAGTGGTAGCGAGGAAAACCCACCTCTTCTGAACCACTATAAACAACTATATTCATGGTGAAAACTATGGATAACGTGTGCTAAGTAGTTCATACCGACACTATGTCTCCCCATAAACCCATTTGATCAAATTTATTTGATCAGTTGTAGGGCCTAACCCCTACCGGCTGGGAGCCTTCTGTATTTATAGAGTTGAAAGTGCCACATGTATGGCCACACGAGTGGATGCCCTTACTAGCACCTTTTTGTTTTAGAAGCCCAAATCCTTCTAGTTGTTGAGGTAGGAGGTCAGACCTCTGGTAGCGGCCCACACACATACGGTTCTTAGTAGAGATACAAAGTTCGCCATGGGGAGTTTTCGTGGGGACTGATGCTTGGCTGACCCAAGAAGTGAGTGCCGAGGGTGGAGCGAGTGAGGTCAAGCATCTAAGTATCCGCTCTGAATAGCATAGCCTTGGGGGTAAAACCCCATGTGGGATCAACAACTATTGTCTTGGCCAGCCATAAGAATTGTGCTTGACTTATTTTAAACATTCAAAACATTCAAGACCAAACAACAAAACATTGTGTCTTTTGTGTCTTCAAGTGTATGCAAAACATTTTTACATCAAACAACACACTTTTCTTGGAGTCATTTTGGAGTCTAGACACTTGCAAACATTGGGTCTTCATCAACATTGTGTCCTCTTGTCATGAAAAAATAGTCAAATAGTCAGATTTGGTCACAACAAAACAACTTCACAGATTGAAAAAAAAAAAAAAATAGCACAAATTTTGTAGAAACGCGTCTGTGTCTGACATAATAGCGTCTGTGTTGTATAACCATGTCTGTGAAGGGCAGAAACGTGTTTGTGTTCCCAGAATCAACATTACACTTTGAACAAAATCTCAGAGGTGCGTCTGTGTTGAATAGAGACACGTATGTGTCGGGAAACCGCGTCTGTGAAGTATACAGGCGCGTCTGTGTTCAGAATTGAAAAACTGTTACAGTCCAGCAAACAAACACAGTCAGTTTCAAAATTCTTGAGCTTCCTAGGTCATTTCTCCAGGGTTTCATTTAGCATTCAACCTGTCTTTGGTTCTCACAAAGTCCATCATTACTTCGCATCTCACTTTACATCCACAATTGTCTAAACTTGAGTCAAAATGTCACTTGCTTGTCCTCACCATACTTTGTCAACACACTACATACAACAACACTTTGCTAAGTGGTCCCTCATCAAGGTTTCTTACCTTTGGGTCTCATTTGGTCTTACTTAGAGTCAAGGTCAACTTACCTCATCAAGAGAAACTATCCTCTCTTTGGAAGTCACACCTACTCTACTACATACATACTTGGTCTTACACTTTGGACATTGCAAGTACACCTCATATTCATTTACATTCCATCCAACTCTTGGTCTTCCATACTTTTTTCATTTTCATCTAGTCTCACACATCTTGGTCAAGACCTAGTCCATGGTTGAAACCCGTCTTCAAAAATATAGGAGAGAAACTAAAGAGGCTCAAGAGTCTGCAAACATGAGTTCTTATGAGTATGACAATGATATCTTTTTCAATTCTGATCATACTACATTACCTGACATGGATGCCTATAGAAACATTCCAAATGTTGAGAACATGGACACTACAAACAACAATGCTACTCATAATGACAATATGGACAACTTTTCCATACATTCAGCAGATGTGGAAGAATCCATTATGAATCCCCATTTCAATCGATTGGTTGAGGAAATAATGAGGAGGGATAGACAATACTTCTTACAAATGATGGCACAAAGTGGAGCCAAGATACCTCATGATTTTGACATGTCTCAAATCATGGAAAATTGACCTTTGCAACAAACTCACTCCAACATGGATCAAGGAAGGCCTAATAGTGGAGGCAATAGAGGAGCACATATGGTACATGAATCACCATCATCTCTATTTCAAAAACCAGAGGTCCCATACACACATGGTCAAGCATATGATACTCACCTTCGCAGACCATTATGGAGGTCTTATGCAGACAGATATGCTCAATCACATACCAATGCTAAGGATCAACCATCAAAGCAATTGGATATTCAAAGGAATGCTCAAAATTTGGACACAAGGAAACCTCGTGTCAAATTTGGGGGCAACACATTAGAACATCACATGCCTATAGAGTATGGTATACATGCACAAAATAGATATGGTGTTCCTTAACATGAATCTATACCAAGTGGTCCATATATGCAGCATCATTACAGACCTCCTCCATATGAACATGTGTATGATCAATATCATCCATATATGCAACATTCTCCTCCTCCAATTGGTGCCTCAAGCATAGGGTATGGTCGAAGAAGCCAATCTCCACCTAAGAACAATTTGGAGCAACAAATCAGGGACTTACAAAAGAAAATGGAGGACATAAATGCACCGAAGCCAACATACATAATGAGAGACATATGTCCTTATCCATTTGACAAGAGCATTCCAATGCCTCCTTTTCCTACACACTTTGTGACACCTAAGTTTGATAAGTATAGAGGAAAAGGGGATCCTAAGGCACACATAAGACAGTTTTTCATAGCTTGCATTGAGGTAGTAGCAGAAGAGACATATTTGATGAGATTATTCCCACAAAGCCTAGGTGATCAAGCGATGGAATGGTTCTCTCAACTTCCACCTAGCATTAAGTCATGGGGTGACTTAGCAGAGGCATTTATTCAACATTTATCCTACAACATAGAGACAGACATATCAGTCACTACTTTGTGCAATACTAAGCAAAAAGAGGGAGAGTCTTTTGCATCATTTTTACAAAGATGGAGAAATCTAGCCAGCAGTTGCTCTTGTGAAATTCCACAAAAACAAATGGTAGAAATGTTCACCCAAAATGTTAACAAAGACATTGGCTATGATCTAAGGAAAGCTTGTTTGTCCACCTTCAAGGACGTCATTGAAAAAGGCTTAGCAACAGAGAAGGTCCTAATTGAACAAGGAGTCATTAAGATATTCAAGGAAAACAAAGATGACTTTAAAGGAAAAGACAAGCCAAGATTTTGGAATAAAAACAAGAACACAGTCAATGATGGTGTTGTTGACGCCAACACGGTGCGACCCAAATTCATCTTTTCGGGATCAAGTTCTATAAACAATCAGGTGAATACTCAAACAACTTCCAGATCATGAAGGAAGTACACTCCATTGGGAGAACCACTTGAGTCAGTTTTCAAAAAGCTAGTGGCAAACAAAGTAATCACTATTCCAGATTTTCCTCCATATGAACCAAGAAATTGCCATCAACTGAAGAACATCATACAAGATATCATTGATAGAGGTGACATTGAGATTGAGGGACATTCGTCTAATCAAGAACATGAGATGTTTAAGGAACCATTCTCAAAACATGACAAAGGAAAAGCTAAAGCCACAAATGACCAAACCAACTATACCAGAGCATCCTACAACTATGATTCAACTATCAATCACATCTCAATGGACAATTATGTCTCTACCATTATCATCAAGGACAAAAACCCTAAGAATTCTACCCGTAGACCCAGGATTGTCCTAAAAGGTGTGGGATCTTCTTCCGAACCTACCTCTGAATGTCATGTTACAACCCGCCAAGGTAAAATCACTTTACAAGGTGCTCCAACTAAGAACACCACTTCTTCATCAACCAAGCCTGAGTATGACCTTGTAGAATAGTTAGGGAAGACACCCGCGCTCATCTCCATCCTTGAGCTATTACACATATCCCCCACTCATTAAGCCATTCTTGACAAAATCTTGAGAGAAACTGCCGTTCCTACTGATTTGAACGTGGACCAGTTTCAAGCCATGGTGGGATACCTTTCTGTTCCACACTCCCTTACATTCACAGAAGCTGACGATGCCTCTGTAAGTCAGCCAGATAATGCACCGCTACACGTTGAAGCCTTCATACACAAACATAGAATAAAATGAGTCCTGATAGATGGAGGAGCAGGTCTAAACATTTGCACATTGAGCACTATTATACAATTGGGATATTTTGATAAAGCTGTGAATTCTACAAATCAAATCACCATTAAGGCATATGATGATGAAGATCGTTCATCCAAGGGCACAGTCACCTTACCTCTCAGAGTTGGGCCAGTTACAAAGGATGTGGTTTGTCAAGTCTTGGATCTAGATCTCACTTATAACATATTACTAGGACGTCCTTGGATTCATGAAATGAGGGCAGTCCCATCGACATATCACCAATGCATTAAGTTTCTACATAACAGAGTAGAAGTAACAGTTAATGGCGATGCTAATCCGTTCGTATATTGCAATAACCTGAAATCAAAAACTGAGACCATCATTCCCAGTAATCGTGAAGCTATTCCTTCTTCGACATACATTGATCCTGAGTCCTTAAAACCTTCGACATCAAAACAGGGTGAGCTTAAAGGCAAGTTTCAAGACAAGGGCATGGGGGAATACACTTTAAATCAGACCATGTACTTACGACAAGTCATGAATTCCCCAAAAGAATATGGAAGACCACATCCTAACAAGCAAGTATCCATCATGATACTAAAATGGGACCCTACTACCTTTCAGAGATGGGGTGAACTGGAAGAGGAAGATTTATACAAAATGCTTTACAAAGACATTGAAGATGACACACAAGATCACATCGATCTACCATGTGAGAAATATGGCAAAGGCTTCAAAATTCTACAAAAATTCGGGTATGATGGAAAAAGCCCTCTTGGGTTACGAAAGGAAGGCATCATTGAACCTTTACAACCTGAATTGACTTTCAAAAAGGAACGCTTGAAAGGACTTGGTTTCTTAACTTCCAAGGTCCACACCTGAAGGATAGAAGAAGCCTTACAAATCAAAGCTGACAAAATTCAACAAGAGGATCGCTATTCCACAGACTCCAATGAATGGGAATGGGGTTTAGATAAATCCCCCAGTGACTACGAGCTCACCGAGACATTCAGAGAGCCAGATGAACCCATAGAAGAAGAGGAATTTTATAAAAGATTCAAAGTTGGTCAAGAAACAACCCATAGGGATTCCACACAGTTCTTGTCTCAAGGTTCTAGGTTGAAATCACATAGGATGAGAACACCTGTCCTAGAATGCACTACTAGTGAGGATAATTTGGCTTCGTTCATGATCGAGACTGATGAGGAGAGTGCCATCGATGACCTTGATAATTACCTTGACATACCTGAATATAACTGCATCTTCACTCTTAGCCCTGCTAACTGCGAAGACATTAATGGCCTTCCCCTTGTTCATCACCAACTCATTGACTGGGATCATGAAGGACCGGCATAGTTTGACACATTCCAAATGATGAAGCTTTTATTGACTATTTGGGCATACAAGATGATCTTCCTCCTGGGGACCATAAAGTGGGATACACTATAGAACTCAATAGCATGGCATATTTTGGTGAGGGTGTCGGACCTTCCAGTCGCAAAAATGTGAAAATAAGAACAAATCAAGGGTCTTATGATGAAAACCACACTGTGGCGCTGTCTGACCCCAAAAAAGTAAAAATAAAGGACATATCTGAGGGTGAAAACCTCTCTAAGGCACCCGAAGATGGAAGGCTCGACATTCTCCCAACATCATATGAGGAAAAGTCATCCATGTTGGTAGAGGAGACCATCAAAACAAACATTGGTACAGAAGAGGTTCCACACAACATATTCCTAGCTCAATCATTGATAGAGTCAGAAAGGTCAAAATTCATAAGTTTCTTCAAAGAACGACAAATCAACTTTGCCTGGTCATACGCTGATATGCCTGGATTGGATCTAGATTTGGTAATGCATCATTTGACAGTCAAACCGGGGGCAAAGCCAGTAAAATAGAAATTAAGAAAAATGCATCCACAAGTGGCATTACTAGTCACAGTAGAACTGGAGAAATTATTGGATGTTGGATTCATACGCCCAATTGATTATCCCAAATGAATCTCCAACTTAGTGCCTGTCAGTAAACCAGATCGCAGCATCAAAATATGCACAGATTTTAGGGACATCAAGAAAGCTTGTCTAAAGGATGACTTCCCATTGCCAAATATTGACTTAATTGTTGATCTCACAGCAGGTCATGAAATGTTATCATTAATGGATGGATTCTTTGGTTATAATCAAATAAGGATCCCGCCTAAAGATCAACACAAAACATCATTCACTTGTCCTTGGGGAACTTTCTGCTGGAATGTCATGCCCTTCGGGCTAAAAAATGCAGGTGCTACATATCAAAGAGCCATGACTACTATCTTTCATGATCTCATGCACGTAACCGTGGAAGATTATGTTGACGACTTCTTAGGAAAATCAATAGATAGAAATACACATTTAGACATACTTTCATTCATCTTTGATCGGTTGGAAAAATACAAAGTAAGATTAAACCCCAAGAAATGTGTCTTTGGAGTAACCTCCGGGAAGCTCCTAGGATTCATTGTATCCAAAAGGGGAATTGAAGCCGATCCAGTAAAAGTCAAAGCCATCATGGAGATGCCACCACCAAGAAATATCAGTCAACTTTGGTCTTTACAAGGTAGACTCCAGTCCATCCGAAGATTCATAGCACAACTTGCAGATAAGTGTAATCCTTTTCAGCACCTGCTACATAAAAACATCAAATTCAAATGGGATGATAACTGTCAACAAGATTTCCAGACGCTCAAAGATTATCTTCTAAATCCACCAGTTCTGATGCCACCAGTTCCAATTCAACCTCTGTTACTATACATATCAGCTACTCCAACAACATTGGGGGCACTCTTAGCACAACAAATTGCTGAGGGCAAAGAAAAAGCAGTATACTATATCAGTTGCACATTGGTTGGATATGAGCTAAAATACACACCAATTGAGCGTGCATGTCTTGCTGTGGTCTTTGCTTCGTAGAAATTATGACATTACATTCTCACTCATAAGACTAAGTTAGTTGCAAGGATAGACCCATTGAAATATCTTCTCAATAAAGCAACACTTACTGGTCGACTAGCCAAATGGGTAATGATCCTGAGTGAATTCGACATTGAGTATGTGGATAGAAAAGCAATAAAAGGACAAGCCATCGCAGATCAATTAGCAGATGCTCCCATGATAGATGATGTTCCTCTAAGTTCTAAATTTCCAGATGAATCTATTTTGACAATGTCACATACAATGCCATGGCAACTGTACTTCAACGGCTCATACACATAGCATGGGGCAGGAGCTGGCATCCTCTTTATAACTCCTCAAGGGGATTCTATACCAAAATCATACCGCTTATCATTTCCTAGCACTAACAATATAGCGGAATATGAGGCATTAACAATAGGATTACGAACTGCTGTTCAATAGAAGATCCAGTACCTTCGTGTTTTTGGGGACTCCCAACTTGTCATCCGTCAAGCAACTGATGATTACCAAACAAAATATGAAAAATTAATGCCTTATAAACAAATGGTGGATGACCTGAAACAACACTTCACAAAGATAGACTTTGAGCAGATACCAAGAGAGCAGAATCGCGCCGTAGATGCCATGGCTACAATTGCTTCACTGATTGATCTACCTCCAAACAAGACATACTATGAGTTCTTGGTGGATAACCTTTTGGTTCCTTCATATGAGATCATGCCTACTGAGACGATATGTGTCGTCGGTCCCGAGTCCCAGTTATATGGTTCCATTTTCACATACCTTTGTGACAATACTTTACCTCCTGATCTATCAAATAACCAACGTCACACTTTCATTCGCTAATCCTCTCGATATGTCATTTTAGCTGATATCCTATACCGGCGAGGTCTAGAGGGCACTCTTCTTAGATGTTTAGAAAGTGACGAAGCTCAGATTGCGTTACGTGAAGTACATGAAGGGATATGTGGTCCGCATGCTAGTGGTCCTACCTTGGCCAAGAAACTCATCAGGACTGTATATTACTGGCCTAATATGGAAAAAGACTCATATCAGTTTGTCAAGAAATGTAAGCAATGCCAAATTCATGGAGACTTCATACATGCACTAGCACAAGAACTTCAACCACTTGCATCTCCTTGGCCCTTTTATTAGTGGGGACTCGATCTCATAGGTAAGATTCACCCTCCTTCGTCCAATGGTCATAAATTCATTATCACTACCATAGAGTATTTTACACAATGGATTGAAGTCGTGCCTCTCACACAAGTCACAGGAAAACAATTTGCTACATTTATCCTCAACTATATCATTTGACGATACGGTATTCCTATTTCTATTATCACTGATAATGGGCGTCCCTTCAAAAATCAGGATGTTCGTGAACTCTGTGACCGCTTCCATATTTCCCATCGTTTCTCCACACCATATTACCCCCAAGGTAATGGCCAAGCTGAGGCGTCTAATAAAACAACCCTTAAAATCCTACAGAAGACAGTCGACGATGCTGGTCGTAATTGGCATATCCAACTTAATCCTACACTTTGGGCTTACCGCACACCTACAGGAGCTACACCCTATTCACTTGTCTACGACGCTGAAGCCATCTTGCCTATTGAGGTTGAGCTACCCTCTTTACGGGTTTCTTTGCAAAATATCATCAGTGATGAAGACTATAGGGTCTCTCGCTTACAAGAACTGGAACTATTGGATGAACGAAGACAAACTGCTTTTAATCATCTCAAAGCTTACCAACAATGAATGAGTCGCAACTACAATCACAAGGTCAAGCCTCGCACATTTGAGGTAAGTGATTTGGTCCTCAGAGAAAATCCCAAAAATCAGCAAGACAGAGAAAAGAAGGGCAAGTTCGAACCAAATTGGCTTGGTCCTTACATCATTATAGTAGCATATGGATCTGGTGCATATCAGCTCTCAACTACAAAAGGTGAACCTTTGGAGGATCCTATCAATAGTATGCACCTTCGTAGGTTTTACACATAGCTCTTCAAAATATCCTAATTCAAAAATACAAAAAAATACAAAAAAATTCAAAAAAATTCAAAAATACAAAAAAAATTATAAAACAAAAAAATCATTACTTGGTGAAAACCTGGCAAACAAGCGCCTTGTGACACAAAAAACATTGAAAAATTGAAAAAAGTAAAGAGAAAAACATTTCGTCCAATAGTGAAAACCACTTCGGTGGCACCCTGGGCAAGTACCATGGTGAAACTGGGTCACCAACGCCATGTGTAGAGACATTGCTCCTGCCTCCTTCAGGATTCTCTTTCATCACTTCACTTTGTACACACTCACAACCAATTCATCCATAATAAACTTACCCATTCCCATCATGGCTTGTTATTGATCTACCCAAGATTGGTTAGCCATTCATAATAAAGCTCCCTTTTCACCTCCCTTTTCATCCATAATAAATCAAATCCTATCCGTGGCTAAGGAAAATCCTACGTCTAGTGATGGGTGTGGAACTGAGAACATCACATATTTTGAGGAGTACAGTTTCTTCCAGCTTCCTTCAGTCTATCTGCATACAATCTGCAATAAAGCAACATTTGCATCACAAATCCGCAATAAAGTTTCATCTTCTCCACAATAAAGTATAAGTTTCATGGATTCAGTTAGTTTCAGATGAGACACAACAACAACAATGGGTTTTAACAAATCAAATCTTTCAACAGACTCAGACAACATTATGGTTCAATGCTATCTATCCTTTCTGTGAAAGTAAACATTGTGACCACAATCAAATAAGACTTATACAAGTGACAAGAGACACTAAACTTGAGGGCTATAGTGGATTTTGGTGTCGAGTCTTGGTTTTCTTTTTATTTTATCTTTTTGGTGACATGTCTTTTAGCTTTTCCAGGATGTCTCTGACTAGAGATTTTATCTCTAGGATGTCTTTGACTAGAAAGGCGAGGATGGGGTATCGTCACCTATTTTTCTTTGCTGTTGCTATGACTTGTCCAAGGATATGAGGACACTGTGAGTCTAGTATGAACTGGGGCATTCCTTGTTTGTGACTGTCTTATCTTCGTGCAAACAGGTACAATGACTTTCTGGGTCAAACATATGCCTCAATTGTCATAACCTACTTGCCATAATAAAGCTCAATGATGATAACGCACAAGAAGCTCTTTCACTTTCATATCTTCTATCTTCCATCCCCCTTTCTTGATTGACTTCCATCATCCTTCTCGAGTCCGCGTAGCCTGCTATAACATGACTAAGTATAATGACACACCAAAAACATTTGCATTTCATGTAGTTGCACCTGCATTACCACATATAAGCATTTCATACATACATATAGATATCACAACTGCATCACATCCTGCACACAACACCTGTTAGCACAATTTACATTTGCATTATCATATTCATCTGCATTACATACATTCACATTTGCATCATGCATACACATATAAAACATAAAAGAAAAAAAAATATATTACATTGCATCATATACATATTTGCATCCACATCATAAACATCACATAAGAACATCTCATCATATAGGTACACATGCATATAGCTACCGCAAAGATGAATCATCTCATATATATAATCATAAAGTGTCATGATACAATGATGTCAAAATCATATGGCTACAAAAGCACCCACAGGTGTCTACATCATCATACAAAAATGGTACAATACTGATACATAGGGAGCCCTCTATGGCTATGATGAACTCCGTCCCTCAGAGCCGCCTGGCCTCGATGGAATCTGAGCCCTTGAAGGACCCGCCCCAGGATCATCCCTCCTATCTCCTCTATCTGGTGGTGTTGGAGGACCCATAACCCCACCACTCGATGCCTATCTCCTCCGGCTCCCTCCCGTAGCTGTCGCTGTATGCGATGGTCTATGGAAGCTCCTCGCCCGTTGATCCGCTGGCACTGCACCATAATAGAGATCCTTCCAGTAGGCAATCTCCTCCCCTGCCCATAGGACATAAGCATATCCTGCCCCTGTATCCTCCGCTGCCTATCTCCCCACCCTCAGTGCTATCTCAGCTTCTGTATAACACTGAATAGCCTAATCCCATTCCCGCTTAGTATCTGTGAGCCTCCTCCTAAGCTGATCCCTCTCCCTCTCCAACTCCTGGATGTCATCTGCCTATCCCTGACAGATCTCCCTCAGCTCTATCAGCTCATCCTCCTCTGCGTCAACCCCCTCCACCTCTGCCTATGGCTCCCCCTGTATGGAAGCCTGCCCCTATGCCTGTGCCTATACCTGTACTAGTGCCTGTACTAGTACCTATCCCTGTATCTATCCTTGTCCCTGTACCTGTACCTGTATGGGACCTTGTGCTATTGGCACCTGTAGTGGCAATCCACTGCGACCCCTCACCACCCAAGCCTGCCTCTCCTCTCCACCCTCCCTCCATGGTGCAACCCTCCTCTCTCCAACTACTCCCCTCCTCCTCCATTGACCTCTACCCCCATCACCTCCACCATCATCATCATCCCCACCACCATCTCCATCTAATGGCTCTCCCAGATCTGTTAGGCGTGGGAATGGATGCTCCACCTAGTATGCTGTGTACTCGGCATCCATGCCGGCATCCTCAATCTCTGGCCACATGTCCCAGGGTAGGAGTATCATCTCTACCAGTTGCGTAACTGCCTGATCAAATGATAGTAGGGGCCCAAACTGCACCTGATCTCTCACAGTCCGTGCATACATGCCTGAGCCCCGTGGCATCCTCTGGATCCTGCCAAACTACCTACCAACCCTATCCACTAGCTGCCTCTCCAGCACATAGGGCATCCGCCCAATTAGATATTTGCTTTGGAAGGTGTAGGGAAGCTCAACCGCATCATCCTCCCACTGCTCGCATCCCAGGTATGGTCTCCATATGACCATGTCAGTATCATCTATCACTCGTCGCCAATGCTCTAACCTGCCAATTCGTGGCTGCGACATGATCATCTCATATAAGTGAACAAAAATGCGTCCATGACCCCTTCCTCTGAAGTGTATCGGCCTCGTCAGTGGCAAATGCTCATAAGCCCACACCTGCAACAATGTCACCCTGTAACCTAATCCAACTGATCCGTGGTATACAAACTGATGCAGCTCATAGTAGAGATGTGTCAGCACACATGGTCCCCAGGCATATCTGGTGTGCTGTGTCACCAGCGTCTCCAATGCTCCTCCCCAGCCTACAACCAACCCCCGTGTCACCCTATCCAGACACAGGAATCCACTGATCACTCCTCCTACCACTACTGGCAACGCTAGCCCTGTAGTTGTCATCGTATCCCACGCCACATGTCCAGCCCTCATCTCTAGTCCCGGGTCCTGGAACACTCGTCTCAGGGCCTCCCTATCTCCATCTCGATCATATGGGATCAGCTCCCCATCGATCGGTATCCGCAGGATCCTCTATACATCCTCAAGGGTGACTGTCATCTCACCCATCGGCAAATGGAAAGTACATGTCTCAGAGTGCCATCTCTCCGCCTGCGCAGTCAATAGTCCCATGTTTTCCTGAAACTCAGGCACATATAGAACATGTCTCAATCCCATAGCCTCAATAGCCACTCATTCCTTGAAGTTCAGCTCAGGTCGCAACCTCTGAGTCGACGGGAATCTCTCTCGTGACTCCAGCATCGGCAAATACTCCTGCAGTTAAGCAAATCAATCATGTCAGTCATAGTGGCATTCCTTGTTTATCACAAAATGCTACTTTTTATTTAAATGCCTATGGCTCTCTATCCTAGTGACACTCATTGTTCATCACAAAGTGTTGCTTCTATCCTAGTGGTACTCCCTATTCATCACAAAGTACTATGTGTGTGACACTCACTGTTCATCACAAAGTGTTACTCACATTTGCACTCACTGTTCATCACAAAGTGCTGCTCATATTTTAGTATTCCCTGTTCATCACAAAGTACTATATCTTGGTACTCACTGTTCATCACAAAGTGCCTTGATCTATCCTATTCTTCCTAGAGGACCTACTTGAGTGTATCCTCTTAGTAGCTTATCCAATCGATAGCATATGTTTATCACAGAATTGTCGATTTGACCTAGAAGACAAAACTTCACACTTTTTTAAACACAAACGTGCTTATCTGACATAAACATGCTTAAAGATTGCACAGATGCACCCGAAAAACACAGACGCACCTGACAAACATAGATGCACCTGGGCAACACAGACGTGCCTTCTTGGCACAAATGCGCCTGACCATCACAAATGCCGCCGCATTTGACACAGACGTGGTTTCAAACATAGACGCGCCTGGCACAAACACAGACGCGCCTCGTGAGCATAGACGTGCCTGGCACCAACGCAGATGCGCTTAAATATTTTTGACATTTTTTGGGACCCTATCCTATGTGCATTTATTTCTCTACCTAGCATGCATTAATGACAATAATAAATGCGTCAAAGTACGAGGAGGTTTTGTGGTACTTACCGGCTCTTCTGCCTTTGCTAGCCTCTAGAATCGACGAACGCGGTCGAATCTATGAACGAAGGCCATCGTTGCTAACTGCTGCTGCTCTTTTCTCTCTCTGTAATTTTCTCTCGTGGATGTGTAGATGACAATGAGGATGTATTTTCCCTTGTGGTCTATCTTATAGCCTACCCTACCCCTAGCCCTCGTTTCCCGAGTCAGTCTTCATTATCCCGTGACTCTGTCACTTTATCCGATCAGTCCATTCTAGCCTGTCTTTCTTATCGAGAGATTGTTTGAAATCTTTTCAGACATTTTTTCATCCAATCTCTCGAGGGGGCATATCATTCCCATCCTGGGGCAACTCTCTATCAGTTCATCCTATCTTCTTTGAAACAACGCGACAAGACGCATTGTTTCAAAGAGGGGCAAAATCTAGACACCCAAAATTGTCCAATCTAAATTTATTTAATTATCTAAGCCTAATTCTTCTATTAATTAAATAAATCTTTATTTATTTAATTAATTCATTTATCCTCTTCTAGCCTTATTTCTCATTTAAATAAATACATTTATTTATTTAAATTTTCCTTTTCCTAAATTAAATAAATATCTTATTTATTTAATTGATCCCACTTCTTCTATTAATTAAATAAATCTTTATTTATTTAATTATTTCATTAGCCTTTTCTACCCACGACACATGTCATTCATCTCTTAATTCATACACTACCTACCCCTTTCATTTTTTTATTATTTCTTTTACCTACCCTCTAATCATAGCCGACCTCCTTTTACACCTCTCAATCTTATCCCTCCATTTCATATAGTGTCTTCTATATAAGGACATGCTTCCCTCATTATCAAACCCTAATCATCTTTTATGCAATTGACTACACTACGATCCTACTTGCAACCACATTTCGTTCTTTGTTGAGCTCTTGTGCATATAAAATCTGAGAGCAAATATATCAAGCAAGATCAATGGAGATAGGAAGAATGGAGATCAAAACCCTATTGGACATGTGAAGGTATAATCTTTGTGATATCATTTGATTTGCATTCTCTTAGGTAATCTTCATATGTTATGGTGGATTTTTGTTGTTGTTAGGCTAGGGTTTTGTGGTTGAATTCATTTAGCCTTTCAATATCATTATTATTGTTATCCATTTTCACCATATATAGCTGCCGTAAGGATGGATCATCTCATATATATATCAAAAAATAATATCAGTGTCATGATACAATGATGTCAAAATCTCATAGGGATACAAAATCACCAGAAGGTGTCTATATCATCATACAAAAACTGGTACAAAATGGGATTCTCGAGAGATATGATGATGTTCCTCCCTCGGAGCCGAATGGCCTTGATGGAATCTGAACACTCAAAGTACCTACCCCTAGATCACCTCGTCTATCCCCTCCTCTTGGTGGTGCGAGTGGACCCATGACTCCACCACTAGATGATCCCCTCTTATCTTGGCCTGTAGTTGTAGAGCGCAAGTCTCTCCTATAGCTCCCCACCCTTAGCTCTGGAGGTACTACTACATAGTAGAGGTTCCTCCAATAGGATATCTCATCACCTTCTTGGATGAAAAAGGCCAACCCTCCCGTACTGTCACCTGTAGTTGTAGCCTTTACAACCCGTGTAGACACTTAAAAATAATTATTTTAATTATTTTTAAATTCCTGACATAATTAATTTATTAATTATGCCATTTTTCAAATTCCTCCTCAATATTAATTAATTATAATTAATATTGTCACTATAGTCTGTTGATTGATTTATTTAATAAATCAACCCCCTTTTATTCTTCTAAAAATCCTGAATATTAAATCTCCTCAAATTCCTCCTCTTAACTAATTAATTTCAATTAATTAGTTAACCTAAGTGATTCCTACAAATCACCTTTTCCTAATCCATCATTAACGTAATAAATTCTTCTAGAAACTCCCTAATCTCACTTAGCATTATTCTTCTAATTTTTAATTCCGTCCACTCATTCTCTCTCCTAGTCAAATCCTCCTACAAATCTTATCTACCCTAACCCCACCTAATCTTTCCTCTAATCTCCCTCCTAATGAGTTTCTAGTGGCTAATCATCATGATTAGCCACAAAGTCAACTCCTTGTCCCTTCCATCCAACCACTCTCCTTAAATGCCCTTTTCCTAGGTGAATGTGAGATTTTCAAAATCTCACATTCCTCTAGGCATCTCATATTCCAAGGAATTTTTAATTCCTCCATATTCCTCCAATCCCCATGAGCATCCCTTTTGAAGAATTTTTAATTCTTCCTTTCCATCCCTTAAGAAATATCCTATCCCTTGCTCTTCTCAAGGCACATTGGGAAGTCTTCCCAATGAACCTTGATGAGTGTGGAGACAAGAAATGCCTTTAAGGCATATCTCTTAGTCTCCACACCTCCTCTTGGGCCTTGTGTGGGCTCACAAGGAATCTCGACCCTCCATCTTGGGTCAATCCTAGCCCTTCATTTCTCCTCCTCTCTCCCTATAAATTGAGGACTCCATCCCCTCACATTTCATCTCCAGTTTTAGCAAGTTCATGCTACTAGTTTGTCCCTAGGAAACCATCTTTGCACCCTTATCATGCTAAAGTTACTTCCCATCCATACTTAGCCATATTATCCATCTCATCCTTCATTTGTGCACAATGTTGGAGAGCCAACCACATTAAGCAATCTAGGAGCAAATAAAAATCATGTTGGAGGCATTTGGGTGCACTTCGACTTCATCCAAGATCCATTCGAGGGAGAAGGTAAAGGTTGCAAGGAACTTGAATTCACCTTTCTTCTTTTTCCCATCTTCATTCTGGCATGCTCAGTGGGACCCACATCCCTAAAACTAACATTTTTTGAGTTTTTGTGAGTTTGCAAGTCATAGGTATTGGAACAGTGTGAGCGACTGCAAATCAACGCAAGAGATTCGAGTTCAATGCGACAGATAAACCTCTTTAGCGCATGTGCAAGCACACCAACGCGACCAAACTTAAAAATTCTAAATTTTTTTTCTCGTTTTCTTTTTGTAAAATTTACTAACTTTGTTTATCTTTTCGATGCATGCGCAGGCGCATCAGTGCAAGAAAATGTGTTTTAGCGTGAGGGAAACTGAACCAGCGCGACTGTTTTTAAAAAAATTCCTACCCTTTGTAAAAATTTTGTTTTTAAAATTTAACCGCTAACCTTTTTCCCTATTTTTCAGTCTTTTAACACGAGCACAAACGTTTCGACATGAGCAAGTGCGCTTCAGCATGTGCGCAGGTGCTTTAGTGTGACCGATCCAGAACAATGCGATGGACATGTATAAAATCACGATTTTTGTTTGTTTTAATTTTTTGTTTTTGTCAACTGCAGCGCGTATGTAGGCGTTTTGGCACGTATGTAGGTGCATCAGCATGACTGACTACATTTCAGCACATGTGCTATTTTTGCAGGCCAATGATTACTGATTTTTTTTTTGAGTGTTGCAACTTCTTCGATTGTCCAAGACCTAAGAAACACAAAAAACTACTAATCCAAATTGTTTTGCAGGTTGCCTAGGAGTTCCAACCAAATATTGTGTCTTTTCTTAATTAGGCACCTAGATTTAATTAAAGGATAAATGAACCATTGTCTTTTGTGTTTTGTGAAAAGCGTAAAGGTAGGAGAGTATGCTCTCCTCTAGCTAGATGATCAGAAATCCACCCTCCAAGTTTTTCATGTTTGTTGCATGCTTATCTTTAGTGGGCCTGCCCTCCCAACTTGCTCTTTGAGAAGGTAAGAGGGGAACGACCCAAGTGATTACACCCCAACCTAGGATTCCCAATCACTATAATAAATAGGCCATTGCTGATGAAAGGGTCAATGGTTGGGGCTATATGAGAGTTCACTCTCACACAAGGTTCTTAGTAGGATCCTAGAGATCTTTGATGAATACTAAGAGGGGGGGGGCGAATTAGTATGCCAAAAATCTCTGTAATTAAACACTTACATAGTCTGAAGATAAACCGGTAAAACAGTCTAACAGACAGACCGGTTATCACACATGCAAACCAAAATGCAAATAAAACATTCACCCACAAAATAAATACAACCATAACACAAGATATTTGACGTGGAAACCCAATTGGGAAAAACCACGGTGAGATGGAACTCACAAGTCACTATCTGCAAAATAGAAACCAGACCGGTTAAGGTCTTACAATGTTCTTCACCAGAATAGATACTGTTAGGAATCTCAATCTCTATTAGGAGATAAGTTCGATTAAAGACTACTTTGTTAGAGGATTTTAGATTCATAGAAGTGAACCACCTTGTTAGAGGATTTTACAAAGGCTTTTGGGCCTACCCGGTTAAGGGCTACAGACTTGTCGAAGATGTGAGTAATCAACAAGTGTTTGATCTATCTAATAGTACAAACTGCTTGATTAGATCCAGTAAAGCTTCACTACTAATGCATTTTAGCATTACTTCAGTCTTCTCTATCTCTTTCTATTTACAACTCGATCTTCTCAGATAAGATCACTCTTACAACAACTCAACAACCACCTTAAACCCTAGCCACAACATAAACCCTTTCAGTAGCAACAACAACAACTCAAAACCCTAGACATGATGTCCTTTTAAAGGAATCTGATTTCATGTCGGTCCAATAGGATTACATTACAATTTCCTAGGTTCAATGAATCTAGCCATACTCAGTAACACGACACAAAAAGCACCGTCAGTGTGTCAGCACTGTCAATCAATCAGTGGGTTGGTAACTCATCACAGAGTATTACCGGTTCATACAAAATACTGGTTGCCGGTTTGACAAAAATGAAGACTGGTAAGAATGTGTTATGTCACTTTTCTCCCTTGTACTGGTTGAGATCTACGAACCGCTTGGGGTCGACATGCCACTTCAGACCGGTAAACAGATTCTGCAAAATCACCAATAGTCTAAAGACTAGAATACAACATACCGGTTGGAACAAATACTGGTTGAGCTCTAGCTCATACATATAAAGGGGATCTCTTATACAAGTGTGTGTCCATCAATGACAATCACAACATAAACATAAAAAATGACAACAATCTCCCCCTTTGGCATTGATGGCAACACTTAGGAAATTTTTTTTTTGAAATCTAAGTGTTTTACAATAAAAAATTTGCCATTAACAAAATTGCTTCCCCTAAGCATATACACTATCCCTTAAGCAACACAATGTATAGCAATTGTGCATACCAAGCATAAACATTGAGATATCAGAGCACATAGCATATATCAAAAACATATATCAAAATTTTAAAATCAGATGCTTCTCCCTATTTGTCTTCAAAATAGATAGAGTACTTCTCTCCCTTTGCCAACAATGACAAAGTATCGTTGAACAACCCTGTTTCCATTTGATAAAAATAAAAAGTTTATGACAACAATGAATAATATTTGTCAAAAACCGATTTATAGTCCTGCAAAAATTGTTTCATGGATAGAGACCAGGACTCAAGTAGGGAGGTGGCCACTTCTTTTTCTGTTTGCATCTGGTATACCTGTTCCTCCATGGCATCAACTGTGCTCAGCTCCTACATGACTGTCAAGGCATCCAGGTTCAGATAACACTTCTGAAGAATTTGTAGACGTGGAAGTAAAACTAGTTGTAGCTCCTACAAATCTTTAGATCGTGTACTAATCTCTTGCTCCATTTTGGCTGACTGGATCTGGAACTGGTGAACGGTTTGCCCATATATTGCAAATGAATCATAAGGTGTCTTAAATGTGCCCAAGTAGGACTGTAAGTCCGTTTGAAGCTTTTGCTTCTTAGCTAGCACATCATCACAGAATAGATGAGGTTGATAGATTTTTCTTGGTAGCAAGTTTCCTTCATCCAAGGCATTCCTTATGTCCTTTTGGTCTTTCAGTAGTTCAAACCGAAGCTCATTCATCTTTTTCACTAGAGCAATGTTAAGAGCCTTTTGGTGCTCTTTCTTGACATTTGCCTTAGCTGCTTCTTCCAGGCTCTGCACCTGATCATCCACTACAGTACATAGTAGTTTGAGCTGTGCTAGTGATGATTCAGTGTCAGGAAGATTGGTACCGGGGATTAAACCGGTAAGGGTGTCTACAGCCGCCTGAATTATGTCCTGTTCCTTTTTCCTGCGAATGATCTCAAGGCGCTCTTGAGCAACCTTGATGCTTTGCATAAGATTCGACTCACTTGCAGATTGGAGATCGATAGGACTGGAGATATCAACCGGTTTGGATTGACTCCCGATTGCCTTTAGAGTTTCCATCTATGTGCTCTCCATTGCTTTTGCTGCCTTGTCTGCTTCTACCTTCTTCCTTTTCTCTGCTTCTTTCTTCTGTTCTTGTTGCTTGTCTTCCTCTTCTTTCTTTTTCTTGTCTTCTTCTTTCCTCTTCTCCTCTTCTTTCTCTTTTTCTTCCTTCTTCTTCTTTTCTTCCTCTTCCATCTTTTTCTTCTCTTCCTCTTCCTTCTTCTTCTTTTCTTCCTCTTCCTTCTTCTTCTTTTCTTCCTTGTCCTCTTCTTCTTTCTTCTTCCTTTCCTCTTCTTGCTTCTTCTTCTCTTCATCTTTTCATTTCTCCTCTTCCTCTTTTCTCTTCTCTTCCTCTATTCTCTTTTTCTCATCTTTAGCCCTCTTCTTCTTCTCTTCCTCTTCTTTAGCCGCCTCCTATGTGTCCTTAGCTTTCTCACCACCCTATTTGGCTTGTTGCCCCTGTTTTGATCCCTCAGAAGGTATGTCCTGAGTGACATCTTCTACATCCAGGGCATCAACATCAATAGTGTCGATTAGTTCTTCAACCGGGTTTCCTTCTTCATCAAAAACTTCATTCGGTTTGGATATGACCGGTTCTATTTCTGCCAGCTGATTAACCATTCATGCTTTGTGAGCTTGAATAGCATGATTCATATACAGATGAGTGTATTTTTCAACATCATCAACTCTTCCCTCCAACAACCAGAGTCTTCTTCTCCTTGTGAAGAAGAGTCCTTTATTTTGGTCCAACACATCAAACAATTCTGAATTTGAGAGGTCAAGAAAGTACTGTGCAAAGAATTTCTCTCTAATCTCCTATTCCTTTTCAATGGCAATGCGCCATTTATTATCTAATGCTTTAAATAAAGAATCCGGTGTCTGAGATTTAATCTCTGATGGTGACCGGTCATTTTTACACAAATAAATGATGATTTCCTATAATATTTCTTCCTTTTCCTCATCACTAAAATCATCATAATAATCTTCTAAATCATGAAGTAATTTTCTCCTAATATTCTTAACTGTCCTTTGAACATGTGTCAAAGGTTTGTATGAGGGGATATCAATATTTACTAGCGCGGATGCTGCCGGTTCATTTCTTCATTTTCTTTGTCTGTCTGGCCTTCTTTGGCTTTTCATCAGACTTGGTCTCTTCAAAATCTAGTTCATTTGTCTTCATCTTCCTTTTTCTTTCAAAGATTTTTGCCGGTGTCACCTCTAGTTTCTTCTTTGTAGGTGACCGCTTGGTCACTCTTGGAGTTGCAGTGGTAGCTGGTGCCGATGCTGCAGGTACTGCTTTGGCTTTCTTTGCTACTAGTTCTTTTCCTTTCTTAATCAATGGTTCTTCAGCTGGTGCAATCCTCTCCAAGTAGGTTCCGGTCCTTTTAGCCTTTAGATCAAGAGGCGAGGCAATAAGGGTTGAGGCATACCCTTCCAGCATATCATACATAACTTCATAGCCCATTGGCTCCACTTCCTCCAGTCTAGGCTCAACAGCCTCCATTAAGCATTCGTCCACCTGAATGGTGAAATAGATGTCATCTTCGTATTTCTTAACTATATCACCTAAGATCCTTACCCTTTGACTCATCTTTCTTCTGAACTCATCAAAATATTTGTTCAGTACTTCAGGGTAACCGGTTCCAATGGCTTGTATGCTTTCCTTGATCTGCTTGGTTACCGGTTGGTCAGGAGACCACTGGACATCTCCTACTCCAAGAAAGTAGCCTTGGAAATAGAAGAACAACCCTATCAGTAGTTGTCCAAACTTAAACCTCAGTGCATTGTCCTATTTGATCACCTTTAGATTCAACAGGAGTTGCCTCTGCATACCAATGCATAAGTCAAAAGATGCATCCTCTTTAATCATCTGGTAAGCGGCATTTACCACTGCAACAGATACAAAATTAATCCCGCTAGCTGAGAATGTTCTATATCCTATCACCATGCAGGCGTATTTCACCAGATCATCCTTGATAGGATTAACTGTCATACCCCGTGAGTCACTTGTTGAACTGGTGAGCTTGGCCATTTCGGTTTTGCTTACTGTTCTTAGGGCTGACACTGACACTTCCCCTGTGTTGCAAAAATAGGTGACTCATGAATTTCCTGAAGCGTGATATCATGTGTCCTCTCCAGGTACATCTTGTCACCGTGGACTTTGCTCAAAATGATCCTGATATGATCCTTCGTAAAATCTTCTAGAAAGTATACTGCATTATGGAGTTTCTTCTTCTCTAAGATACTAAACTCCAGTTTGATCTTTTTGTCCTTGCCACAAAATAAACCTAACTGGGTGTGAATAGCTAAAGACCCTAGGTCTTCTATTTTGCAATCAATATAATCTAAAATTCCTTCTTCAACTATGACTCTAGCCGGAACTTGTGATAAGGCATTATATTTGGACTTCCTCTGAATAAAACTTTTTAACTCAATGGATGTACTAGAACTGGTATGAGATACGGAAGCCATTGTTGAGTATTTTCAAGAACATGAAAAATACCTTTACAACGCGAATTTAGGGCTTCCTGATTCTGCTTCACTCCACTCTTCATCGGTTGCCAAATCACCACTTTGTGTTCTCCATGACTGCTTGCAAACTGTATTTGAATCTCCTTCAAGATTTATCAATTTCTTGAAATCTTAGCTCAAATCGCCTTTTCTTTGCTCTGCACTTGAAAACTTTTCTTCGCTCAAAAACAGATAGTGAGAAATGATTTGAAATATGCTTTTATACATGTCTCTCACCTACCGCCATTAATGCTCCTCTATTAGGGCGTAAACCCTAATTTGCCTCTTTTACCGTTTCCAATCTTCTACCGAGTGACAGGTATCATATACCAATTAAGTTCTTTTATCGATGTAACCGGGGGTTCATAATCATTTCGCCATTTGCTCCCCCTAAGCCTCTTTGGAGCTTAGTTTGTCGGTTCTGATATTTCCACACTAGGTGCAGAAACTGGTTCCTCTTCCAACATTGTTGGTTTCTTCCTCCAGGTTTTGTTCATGTCCGCTTGAACTTTTTCAACATCAACTTCTCCTTTTTGAGTGACCAGTATATCATTAGATATACTCTTTCTGCTTCTACAGAATCTTGCAATGTGACCCAGTTTGTTGCAGTGATAGCAAACCAATCCAGGTGCTCTCCAAGGTCCATTGTTCATATTTCCATTCTTCCTTCTACATGTAGCCGTAGTGTGTCCATGTCCATGACAAATCCAACAATTTTCTCTCCATCCGGTTGCTGGTTGATAACCATTGTTACTTGATTGATAATTGTAGGCATTGAACCGGTTAGGGTTCTAGTTTACAAAAGATTCCAGACCAGCTCCTTGGGTCTTCTGAGGATATCTTCTGGTATTGTTCATGACAAACCTGCATTTAGATGCTCTATGCCCAAACTTGTTGCATGCATAACAATGACCATTGAACTTATTGGATCTAGGTACATTGTTGATAAAATATTGTAAATTATTGTAGGCTTTGCTCCTACATACATTGGCAGTGTGTCCTTCTTTAAGATAGTTAAAGCAAACATGTTTGAATTTTTGCTTACCTTTTCCTTTGAGTGCCGGTTACTTCTTTGATGCTTCAACATTTGTTTATGAGGATTCTCCTTCCTCATGTCCAGAGAAACTGAGACCATTGGTATTCTTTACCGGTCTAGATGACTCAAGCTTTTGCTGTAGCTTGACAGTACTTTTGCTAAACCTAGCAAGTATTTCCTTTGACTCAGAGAGCTCTTTGGTAATAGCAGTATTTGTCTCCATTAGACTTGCATTTTCAGAGATGGCTATGTTCAGTTCACCTTGCATGTCTTCCTTTTCCATCCTACTCTCATGAAGATGAGCAGTCAGTGCACTAATCTCTTGTTTAAACTTGGAGATCTCATGATCTCTGTCCTTTACCCAATCTTTAGCTTTCCTCCAGTTCTCAAGCTCTTGACTAAACCAGATAGTCAGTCCTTCCAACTCCTTTCTCAGACTGGAGTTTGAATCATTCAGCTTATTTACTTCTGCAATCATGGCTTCCATATTTGCTTCATCTTCAGAACTACTTTCAGATAGCTCCATCAGCTTCTCTGCATGTTCTCTCCTTTTTGCTTGAGATGCCTTGTATTTGACCATAAGATCATCATAGGCTTGCTCAGACTCAGTGAGCCATTGAGTAAGTTCCCTCAAGGTGTATTCCCCCATATCTCTTTCCAAGTGGTTAAACTTATAGAAAGGTAGGCTCTGATACCAATTGATGAATACTAAGAGGGGGGGGGGTGAATTAGTATGCCAAAAATATCTGTAATTAAACACTTACACAGTCTGAAGATAAACTAGTGAAATAGTCTAACAGATAGACGGGTTATCACACATGCAAACCAAAATGCAAATAAAGCATTCACCCACAAAAGCAATACAACCATAACACAAGATATTTGACGTGGAAACCCAATTGGGAAAAAACACGGTGAGGTGGAACTCACAAGTCACTATCTGCAGAACAGAAACCAGACCGATTAAGGTCTTACAATGTTCTTCACTAGAACAAATCCTGTTAGGAATCTCAATCTCTGTTAGGAGATAAGTCCAATTAAAGACTACCTTGTTAGAGGATTTTAGATTCACAGAAGTGAACCACCTTGTCAGAGGATTTTACAAAGGCTTTTGGGCCTACCCGGTTAAGGGCTACAAACTTGTCGAAGATGTGAGTAATCAACAAGTGTTTGATCTATCTAATAACACAAACTGCTTGATTAGATCTAGTAAAGCTTCACTGCTAATGCATTTCAACATTACTTCAGTCTTCTCTATCTCTTTCTGTTTACAACTCAATCTTCTTAGATAAGATCACTCTTACAACAACTCAACAACCACCTTAAACCCTAGCCACAACATAAACCCTTTCAGCAACAACAACAACAACTCAAAACCCTAGACACGATGTCCTTTTAAAGGAATCTGATTTCATGTCGGTCCAATAGGATTATATTACAATTTCCTAGGTTCAATGAATCTAGCCATACTTAGTAACACGACACCAAAATCACCATCAATGTGTCGGCACCGTCAATCAATCGGTGGGTTGGTAACTAATCACAAAATGCCGGTTGGTAACTCATCACAAAGTATTACCGGTTCATGCAAAATACCGGTTGCCGGTTTGACAAAAATGAAGACTGGTAAGAATGTGTTATGCCACTTTGCTCCCTTGTAACGGTTGAGATCTATGAACCGCTTGGGGTCGACATGCCGCTTTAGACCGGGAAAAACATTCTGCAAAATCACCAATAGTCTAAAGACTAGAATACAACATACCGGTTGGAACAAATACCGATTGAGCTCTAGCTCATACATATAAAGGGGATCTCTTATACAAGTGTGTCCATCAATGACAATCACAACATAAACATAAAAAATGTCAGCAATCTTAATCACCCTCGTGTGACTACTAAGTTCTTGGTGCTTCGTTGGGCTATAGGCCTCAATTGCACTTGTGCAATTGCAAAGGGTAGCTCCTAATGTGAAGACATATTAAATACCTTGTGCTTAGTGGCCAAAAACCTTCTAGTCATTGGTGCAGGAGGTCAGACCTCTGAAGCCACCCATATTTTTATGACCCTTAGTAGAGACACAAAGTTCACCATGAAGAGTTTTCATGGGAATTGATGCTTGGCTACCCCAGAGAAGTGAGCACCGTGGAGGGGAGCCAGTGGGGTCAAGCATCTAATTGTCCACTCTGGGTAAGTGTAGTTGGGAAACCAATTGGGATCCAATGACTATTGTCCTTGCCAATCTTAATAATGTTGTACATGAGCATGAGTGTCTTTGAGCTAAAATTAATTTGATCATTGTGTTTGCTTTTCTTGATACTTGCTTTCCAAGAGTAGACTAAAAACACATCATTATCCTAAAACACTTTGCAAAAACATTTGTCTAAAAGCAAAAAAACATCCAAGTCACATCCTAGTCACCATCCACACAAAGTCCTAATTGAGTCGAAACTCCATCTGTCTCATGTTTCATGAACCTAAGTTGTATAAGCATCCTAAGAAGTCAATCCACTGACCTATCAAGAAGAAGAAGCTCACACAAGCACAACTCATTAGACATCGGAAATTTTGGTATACAAACTGCAAACTCTTTCTTAAACATAGGACATTCTTGCATCATTACCATGATTACGTCCATGGTCATAGCAATGAGTTTGATGCTAGTGATGAATTAAGAGTCCGTGCCCTCCATCAAGGTTCAGGTTTGTCTTTTAACACCAACTATTGTCAAAATCAGGGTGGTCATGTTTGTTCGTACAACTTGTCATCCAAACCAATCATCTATTGAGTCATGTCCATACTAAGGCTAGCCTAGTCACCAAATTTCTTCTAATCATCACTATCATCCCTCTTCAATCAATCATCCTCAATATTTTCCTAAAGAATTAGCACATCAATCAATCACAAAATCAATCACCTTCAATTATCAAATCAATTCTCAAAATCTAAATCAAATCATCCTTTAATCCAATTAAACTCACATTAAGGTTGCATGCCTTATGAAGTTTCATTTAGACCTCATCCTTAATCATTTGGATTTTGTGCTTGAAGAAGAATCCTCTCCAAGTACCTTTGCCTTATCCTTTGAGTCAATCAAGACTCTTAGCTTACGTCTTTTCTTTGCTTAGGGTCATTGGTCAACCCTTAGTGGAAGAAAGAATTTTATCATCATTCCAAGGTCTAAATTATACCTAACTTGGTCATTACCTCGCTTGTGGTTTCATCTCCCACCTAAGATCCTCATCCAAGGACAAAGGTGCAAATCATAATCAAATTTGGGTCTTAATCCAAGGACCTTATCAACCAGAAAAAAATCCATTTTCATCAAATCCAAAAAAAATAAAAATCCAAGAGTCTCGCTAAGTCCTCTCATCAAAAAATTTGCTCCTCCAATCTTTTCTAAGGTTATTTTTGTATGGTCACAACTCAATCACAAAAGAAAAAGATGGCCAAACAACAATATGGTATGCTAGACATTAGTGTCCTATATGAATATCCTATACAAGATCTTACACAAAGTGTGCAACCTAGCACTCAAAATCAAACTCAAAATCCTAATATGGTTGACCAAGATGAACTCTCTTCGAAAATGGAAACTTTCCTAGCAGAACCTTATAATCAAGAGATGATTGAAAAATTTATCCAACACAATCCTACTGTGCTTCTAAAGACCCTCCTTGAAAATGGAGCTCAACTCCCACCTGATTTTGATAAATCCACCCTTGGTCAACAACCACAAGGAGACCTCACTCCCACACAGAATGCCACACCTGTTATTCAAACTCAATCAATTGAGGCCCCGCCAATCATTCAACCCCAATCAATAGCACCTGCAGCACCTCCCCCCATGGTCTCCATTCCACCTTCTTCTTCCTTACCATCTATACCACTATCAAATCCGATCTAATCTATTCTCCAACATGCCTCTATACCATCTTCTTCTATGCAACCATATATTTCTATTCCATAAACTTCAGTTTCTGTCAAGAATGTTGCTAACCTCATTCGGGCCGCACTTAATCCCATCACAATAGTTTGTGGATTGCAACCAACTGTCACTCAAGTCCATGCGACATCGATCATCACATCTCACATTCCTGCTTCCTCAACATATCAATACATTAGTGGTGGTGCACCTTCCACGACTCATCTGATTCTAGGGGCGAACACAATCCATCATTTCCAAAATCTACAACAAGACTTCATTAAAGAAATGCTAGACATGAAAAACATCATCAAGGACATGAAAGAGGGGACTAACAAAAGGAAACCTTATTCATTTGAAGAATTTTTTCCTTGTCCTTATGACCCATCTATATTAGTTGCACCCTACCCCCAGGGTTTGAGATCCCTAAATTCACCAAGAATGAAGGAAAAGGAGACCCTCGTGACCATGTCTGAGAATTTCACATTCTATGTCAAGAAGTCTCCTATAGTGACCTATACCTTCGAAGACTCTTCCCTAAGAGTCTCATGGGAGAATCCCTCATATGGTTCTCATCCTTACCACGAGGTTCCATTATCTCCTCCCCAGACTTGGCAGAGAAGTTTGTGGCTCACTATGCGTACAACATGGCTAATGATGTTTCCATGATGGACTTGTGTAACACAAAGCAAAGGCCCGGAGAGACTTTCGCCAACTTCTTGCAAAGATGGTGACACCTCATCAAGAAATTCCAATGGGACATGCCAGAACAACACCAAATTAAATTATTTCAAAAGAACTTGGTGCCTGAACTTTCAAGACCTCTGACATCTCAATGTATTAAATCTTTCCAAAAATTGACTGATAAGGGTCTAGCCCTTGAACGTGTCTTGTTCAAGGAAGGAACCTTGAAACACTACCAAAGATCAAGCCAAAATTCTTCCTCTTATCATAATGATAAACCAAAATTCTGGTCCAAGAACAAGAATGTAGTTAATAACAGTGTAAATGATGTAAAATGGGTCTAGACCATGGTCGCTCCTCCAAAACCCACCACCACAAGTCAACGTCTCAATCTAGGGGCGACCACCCTGATCTAATAACAAGACTCCAAGAGACTGCACTCCTCTTGCTGAGCCTATTGAAGTGGTGTTCCAAAAGCTTATTCAAGCAGGCGTAGTGGTTTTCCCAATCACTCACCCATTTGATCCCAACCAACCCAAACCTAGGTGGTATAATGACAATGAATATTGTGAGTATCATCATATCAAGGGACATGATACACGAAAAATGCATCAAGCTTAAAATATACATACAAGATCTCATTGATAGGGGTGAAATTGAAGTAGCAAATGCAAAACCTAGTAATAACAATGACAAACCCAAAATGTACTAGGAACCCTTATCGAAACATGATAAGGAAAAAGGCTCATCATCTAATGCAGTGAACTATGACTACACTAATCACATAATCGACTTTGACTCTTTAGTAGGTCGCATTGAGCCCACATACAATCATGTTAATGTTATAACTATCCAAGGAGTTAATCCTCCCCCTTCCCAAAGCAGACCTAATCCTGCTAGGATAGTCATTCAAGGAGCTACACCTTCCACCCCCTACTCTCAGAATGATTGCAATGTAACCATGCGTCAAGGTAAAGTCACCACCCAAGGAGCTCCTCCCCCACCAAACCCTCCACCCATGTCTTCCACCCACTGATATGACCTCCTTGACCAACTTGGGAAGACCCTCGCACAGATCTCCATTCTAGAACTTCTCAAGAATTCCCCTATCCATAAAGAAATTTTGGAACAAGCCCTCCTCGAGTCTTGCATTCCTGATAATATCAATGCTACCCAATTCAAAGCTCTCATTGGAAACCTTGTTTCCCAACAACACCTTGTGTTCACTTCCAATGATGCTCCTATAGATGAAGACCATAATAAAACTTTGCACATCAAAGCCCTTATCCAAAAGCACAAGGTCAAATGTATCCTGATAGATGGTAGATCCAGACTCAACCTGTGTACATACAAGTTAATAAAACAATTGGGACTTTCTGAGGACCTGGTAGACACATCAGGAAGGATCACAATAATAGCATATGATGATGCAGAAAGAGTTTCAAAGGGCATGATCACCTTACCTCTTCAAGTGGGCCCTATCACAATTGAAACCTCTTGCTAAGAACTAGATCTTGATCTCCCCTACAACATCCTTCTCGATTGACCATGGATCCACTCCTTGCAAGCCGTACCCTCCACTTATCACCAATGCATCAAATTCCCCTTTAATTGAAGAGAGATCACTATCAAAGGTGATCCACAACCTTTCCAATAATGCAAACTCTTAGAGGGTAAACATCCATATCATTTCCCACTAAATAGACCATCGCCAACTCCTCCATCAGACACATCAAATGTTGCCTCCACCTCATCCCAACTAGACACACAAATCAAGATCTTGGATAATGGCTATGGAGAATACAAATTAGAGGATGTCTTATTAATAGGAAACCTCCCCCTATCTCCTAAGGGATTTGGCTAACCAAAAGAGCTAAAAAAAGATCAAAAACTGGTCATACAATACAAAGATACCACCTTCTAGCAATGGGGCCCACTTGATGAGGAGAGCCTCGACATAAATGTCTCTTCATGCCTATATTGGGAAGAAGATGAAGATCCAACAAAAATATCTAAAAAAATGTATCCAAAAGCATCAGATATAGTTGAAAAAATGGGTTATGAAGGACATGGCTTGGGACCAGAGGAGAAAAGAGTAAAAGCACCCATAAATCCTATCTCTTATAAGTACAATAGAGGCTTGGGGTACACCCCTATGCCTAAAATTACTATCACTGGTGCCCCTTCAAGTCCTTCCTTGGATATTGAAAGCTCTGATGAAGAGGAGTTCCATGAAATGCCTTATGAATACGAAAACAATATCTTCTTTGACACTCACATCAATGCCATCACCCCCATAACCTCTCCCATTTCACACGAGTTGCATCTTGTCTATCCTGAACTCATAGACTGAGGCCAATGAGACAAACCCACTTTAGATATCTGCACCGATGATAATGCTCTAATTACTCTCCTGACTATGCAAAATTTGGAAGACTGCAATAGAGTACATAGTATTCAGCTACATGGAAAGGGATACTTTGGTAGTTAGGTTAATGCCCTTAGCCACAAAAAAGATAATAAAAAGAAAAAACATGATTCCCTAGGTGAAAACCTCTCTAAGGCACCTTTGGATGAGCCAAAAGCAAAAACAAAGGGCGTATCCGAAAGTGAAAACCTGGAAAAGGCACTTGAGGATGAGGGACTTAACCTCCCTACCATTGGTTATCTTCCACAAGACATGTCAAATATGTTAATAGAAGAAATGAACAGTATCAATATGGGCATCAAAGACATTCCAAAAAACATGCTCATTGCCAAGTCCCTCACATAGCAAGAGAAACAAAATTTCATCAATTTCCTCATAGAGACAAAAAACAATTTTGTATGGTCCTATGCTGATATGCCAAGTCTAGATCTTGACTTGGTGGTTCATAATCTCGCTGTCCGCCTAGATGCAAAACCTGTAAAACAAAAGTTGTGCAAAATGCATCCACATACTGCACTCGTGGTCAAGGCAAAACTCCAAAAGATGTTGGATGCAAAATTCATCAAACCAATAGACTATGCTGAATGGGTCTCCAACATTGTACCTGTCAGCAAACTCGCTGGGGGCATCCGCATCTGTAGTGATTTCCGAGATCTAAATAAGGCTTGTCCTAAAGATGATTTCCCGCTCCCCAACATAGATATGATTGTGGACCTTACAGCAGGGCATGAGATGCTATCACTTATGGATGGATTTTTTTGGATATAATCAAATTAGGATTGCAGAGAAAGATCAACATAAAACTATATTCACAACACCATGGGGGACTTTCTGTTACCTAGTCATGCCTTTTGGCCTAAAAAATGCTAGAGCCACATATCAACATTCCAGACAATGATTTTTCATGACCTCTTGCATAAAATTATGGAGGACTATGTGGACTATCTACTAGGCAAATCAATGACAAGACATGAACACATCCCTACCTTAAGGTAGATCTTTGAAAGATTGGAAAAATACAAACTGCGCCTAAATACTAAGAAGTGTGTTTTTGGTGTGACATCGAGAAAACTTCTAGGTTTCATTGTTTCTCGCAGAGGCATCAAGGTCGACCCTGCAAAGGTGAAAGCCATCGTGCAAATACCTCCACCAAAAAATCTTAGACAACTACGTAGCCTCCAGGGGAAACTCCAATCTGTTAGACTTTTTATTTCATAACTGGCAGATAAGTGCCATCCATTTGCACACCTGTTGCGCAAAGACACAAAATTCAAATGGGACTGCTTGTGTCAAAAGGCCTTTGAAAAACTAAAAGAATATCTGGCGTCACCTCCAGTGCTTATGCCTCCTACTCCTAGAAAACCTCTTATTTTGTACATATGCGCTACCACAGTGGCATTGGGGGTATTGTTGGCACAAATGGATGATCAAGGGAAGGAACATGCCATATATTACATCAGTCGGACACTAATCGGGTATGAACTCAATTATACCCCAATTGAAAGAGCATCCCTGGCATTGGTATTTAGCACACAATAACTCTGACACTATATGCTAAATAACAAAACAAAACCGACTGCTAAGATTGACTTGCTTAAATATCTCTTGTCAAAAGTTGCCCTCACTAGCAGAACTATTAAATGGGTCATGCTGTTAAGCGAGTTTGACATTGAATATGTAGATAGAAAATCAATCAAGGGACACGTCATCGTAGACCAGTTGGATGACGCTCCAGTTCTAGGTGACCATCCTATTCTTACAGAACTACTAGATGAATTCATTATGACTATCACCACATCCTCCACATGGCAATTATAATTTGATGGCTCTTGCACCCAAAATGGATCGGGGGCTGGAATACTACTGATCACACCTCAAGGAGATTGCATCGCAAAATCCTACAAGATAGCTTTTGCATGTACCAACAACATTGCAAAATATGAGGCACTCATTACAGGATTATGCTTGGCTATCTAGTGGAAGATAAGGGAATTACAAGTCTATGGTGATTCCCAACTCATCATAAAACAAGTCAATGATGAATACCAAACAAAAGATGACAAACTCCTCCCTTATCATGGCATGGTTGAAGATCTTAAGCATAACTTCACAATAATCAAGTTTGATCAAGTCCTGCAAATAAACAATAGGGCTATAGATGCAATGGCCACCATTGGCTCCCTCCTTCAGATGCCAACACATAGTCAGAAGTGTGAGTTCTTGGTCGAGAAAATATTTATACCGGCATACGTTCTACTAGAATCTAAAATGGTGTGTGTACTCATTGGTCCCGAGTCCCCCTGCTACCAAGAAACCTTCACTTTCCTAAAAGACAATGCCATTCCTCCACACGTTACCAAAACCTAAAAACAAACCTTCATTTGCCGATGTGCTCGTTACACCATCCTTGGAGACACCCTATTCAAAAGGCATTTTGATGGTTCCCTCCTAAGGTATTTAGATAAACAAGAGGTAGAATGGGCATTACGTGAAGTACACGAAGGCATCTGTGGGGCACACTCAAGTGGGCTCACCTTGGCTAAAAAGATTTTGAGAATAGGATATTATTGGCCTAAAATGGAATTAGATGCATATAACTATGTGAATAAATGCATCCCTTGCCAACAACATGGCGATAAGATTCATGTGTCATCACAAGAATTGCAGCCATTCATTACACCCTGGCCCTTCTCACAGTGGGGGCTCGATCTCATTGGGAAAATCCACCCTTCATCATCCAACGGGCATAAATTCATTATCACTGCCACCAATTATTTCACCAAGTGGGTAGAGGCTATCCCTCTTACTTTTACCACTGGTAAGAAGATATCCAAATTCATCCTGAACTACTTAATTTGTCGATATGGCATTCCAAAAGTTATCATCATAGATAATGGCAGATAATTTAAAAACTAGGATGTCAAAGAACTCTGCTAGAAATTTGACATCCAACATCACTTCTCCACCCCATATTACCCCCAAGGTAATGGTCAAGCTGAGGCTTCTAACAAAACCCTAGTCAAAATCCTCAAAAAGACAATCAATGAAGCTGGCCATGATTGGCACCTCCAACTCCATTTTTCTTTGTGGGCCTACTACACCTCCATCCGCATACCCATAGGTGCCACCCCTTATTCCCATGTCTTTGGCTCCGAAGCTATCCTCCCCCTTGAGATTGAGATCCCCTCTCTAAGGGTATCGCTGTAAAATATCCTACTAGATGAAGAATATAGAATTGCCCACCTACAAGAGCTAGAATTGTTTGATGAAAGGTGCCTCAAGGCCTTGAACCATCTTTGGGTATATCAAAACCATCTACGCATGAGCTACCACAAGAAATTCAGAACCCGAGAATTTCAAATTGGTGATCTTGTCCTCATGGAAAATCAGAAAAGCCTTCAAGAAAGAGAAAAGAAAGGCAAGTTTGAGCCTAATTGTCTTGGACCATATGTAATCACAACAAAATATGGATTAGGGGCCTATCAATTGGCTACTCCTGAAGGAGATCCTCTAGATGATCCAATAAATATCATGCACCTCAAAAGATTCTATGCCTAGTCCTCAGAAAGTCTTAAATTGTCAAAAAAAAAATTTAAAAAAAAATCATGAAAATACATAAAAATAAGAAAAAGATCATGAAAAAATTGCCACTCTGGTGAAAACCTAGCAAATAGGCATCCTGTGACACCAAAAAAAAAAAAAAAAACATCAGTGAAAACGACTTTTGGCACTATGGACAAGTACCTTGGTGAAAACCTCCATGCAGGTGCCAAGGTAAATAAACTAGATCCATTGTCTATTAGGTCGGTGCTCCAATCACCACCCCATCCAATCCACCCATCACAACATTCCTCCCCTTCCATCTCTGAATAAATCACACGTATGATGATGAGTCTTTGCCAAAATCATGAATAAGAAATGTCCCATCAACTGAGCTTGTGTGCCTCTATGTGAGCTTCATGAAGTCTTCAGAAAGTCCTAAGTCCACAAGTTAATCTTCAAGGCCATATGAGCACTTGCCTAATCCAAAAACTCCACCCACTTTATCCTTTTCCCTAGGGATGAATCCTTCCCTCGCCTGGCAAATTAATCCTCCATCCTAATCCTACTCTTGGCAGGAGGTGTCAGTTGGTCTTTAGTGAATGACCTGTTTGATTTCTTAGATTTTTTTATTATAGACTTGCATTATTTGCCCTGCGACTGCATCTATCTCTGACTGCCTGGATTTTCCATATCTAGGTATGTTCACAATAGGTGCATACCAGGGCATATTTGCATAGCATGGCATATTTTGGATCTCTCTTGTATAAATTGGTGACCTAGTACTAGTGTTTATCAACACTTACCCTCTCATGTACAAGAGGTATCGGTGTGTTTGAGGGTTTCCTTGCATGTACCCACAAATTTGTATTAGTGTTTCTCAACACTTACATAGCCATGTGTAAGGAATTCCTATTTGACTATGAGTCAGTCCATGCCTTGGGTTTCTCATGGCATCCTGATTCCTATAATCAGTGGTGCAGGTCACCCAGGGAAATATCAAACTAGGTTGGCTCTCCACGTTTTTGTGCACAACTCTCACCATCATTCCATAAAGTCCTAATCTAATAATCCCATGGAATCCTCAATTTACCCCATTCCCCATCTATTCCATAATCTTCTATTTTCTATCTAAGATCATTGTATTATTATCGGCATATTCCCTCTTTGCATTATTCGTTCACTTTATTCGTGTAGGTGGCATTATTCATATAGATTGCATTACTTATTCATTTCATTACACTACTCATTTAGATTGTCATTTTTTCACAAACATTTATCACATAGGTTGCACTTAGATTTTATCACATACATCATTTACATATCATGACATTACATTCATTCCTCATATACATTGCACCTACTCTAGTTACTCATTCATCGTAAATCATTTACATCTACATATCCATCATACATTTGCATATGAAACATATATACACATCAAAAAGCATGATCACTCATCCTGCATCCAAAAATGTGTCAACAACATATAATAGGCATACATATATAAGCATCCACACTGCATCACAAATAGGTTAGCACAACATATCCATAATTACATCCATACATCACATCACAAGAAAATAAAGAGAATCCATCATAATAAAGTACACACATCATCCATCATCACAAAATTATATATATATATATATAAGCTCAAAAGAGATGAATATGTTTGTCATAATACAATGATCACCCTGAAGGGTCAAAAGATGACACATAAGACAAAATGGAGCTATCTCTCCCCTCCTATCTCTCCACCCCCCTTCTCTGTACCTCCTCCACCTGAACCTCTTGCGTCCCCTCCTCTCAGTGGCCTAAAACCCATCGATCCACCTATCTGCTGGCTCTATGTGGACTGCTGACTCTATGTCCTATGAGATCGCACACTCTCAATGTACGAAGTTGCTCGCTGTGCCATAGGTACTACTCCATGATATAATCCCTTATAGTACCTTGCCTCCTGAACTACCCGCTCTACCCTATCCCATTGCTGCATAATATTAGAGTATATCTGCCCAAGTCCTGCAGGAACCAACACCTGGCGGGTTGCATACCTCTCCCCTGCAGTCATGTCATATCTGCCTCTGCCCTCTAGCTTGGCATCCTGCCAATGTATAACATCCTAAAGAGCCTCTATGGCTGTCCCTATCCATGCCTCCTCTAGCATCCGCTTAGACTCCTCCCTCTCCTCCCTCAGGGCATCCACCTTTGTCCTTGCTGTATGGAGGCTCTCCGTCAAATATGCTATCTCCCACTGTAGCTGTGCCACATTTGCCTCCAAACTCTCCCTCCCATCTCTCTCTATCTATAGCTCATCCTCAACAAAATGGAGCCTCACCCGGGTAGTATCCCTCTCCTGCTGCACTCTCTCAAGCTTAGCGTGTGAGACTCCTCCCCTCTCCTCCACCTATGCCTTGGGTACATCCATAGGTACAACATCCTCTCCCCTGCCACTCACTGCCTCTCTGACCTCTCCTGCCGGTCCTCCCTCTCCCTCCTCCATACCACCCTAACTCTCCTCTGATGTCTGCCAGCACCACACCCTACACCAATCACTACTCTCTCGCCTAGACCATCATCATCCCCCTGACCACCTGATCTACGACTGGCTGCAACTCATCCTCCTCCAAAACCCTAGGAATGGTAAGTCATACTGGCAAGTGCCTCTCCCACCAGCTCCTGTATCCCCCTGTCATCCCTGGGTCCTCACTTGCCCCCATGCACTCATCCCACACCAAATGAGACACTATCTAAAAACTAGTCCTTCCTTCTAATGAACTGACTGTCGAGCCCCAAAATCTCACCTCCCGTGTAATCTGAGGATATACTGGGATATTCCCCACTATATTCTGAACCTGTCCAAGTTGTCTTGCCACCCTGAATGGTGCATAATACTCCATAATATACACTAATCTGCCAAACATCCACATCTCCACCCTAGCCTAGTGTAGCTGCCAACACCCCTCCATCTCTCACACCCCCAAAATGGCCACCATGTAAACTGCATAAGCTCATCTAGATTCGACACCAAAACCATACAAACCCTATCTGAGTATAGTGCAGTAGCCCCTTGTACCTATCCACATATGGCTGAAGGGCCCGCTTGTCTTGTACACCTAGTAGCCAAGTAATCGCAATGTGCTCCAAAACCTAGATGTGGAGAAGTGTCACTCCTGTGGACAAACTAGCATACTCCCTATACACCACTAGATGCATATCATGATATAACTAAGCTAACATCACAGCTCCCCACCCATATTGCAAGCCATCATGAACCATGAAATAAAGGCACCTGCTCCATCCAATAGGAAATCTATGCCCACCTAGACAGGTATAATCCACCCACTCAAGAACCCACAAATCACTAGTATGACGTGAGGAATACGTCAAATGCCCATTGCCCTACCCAAGTGCATCCTACTCCTGTCCAACATTGGTGGGGTCTCATACTCACAAACCTCCCAAAGATAAAAATCTACTTCATCCAAGTGGTACTCTGGGGTGACACCACGAACAAGGATCTTCAAGATCCTCCATACATCCAGAAGGGTCACTATTGCCTCGCCAGTAGGAAGATGGAAGGTGTTATACTTGCTATCGCACCTCTCAACTAATACCATCATCATCATAATATGCACTCGTATCATCAGCCACCTACCCACATAATGCAACCCTAGAGTAGCTAACACCTCCAACTCATCATGCCCCAACTCTCGATATAAACTCATAGTAGCAGGCCAATGCTCCCTTGAAGCCAATGACCCCATCTCGGCCTGCATCCAACAAACTAATTCATTACTTCCATGTCCTCAAGTCCTATTCTACACTCCAGAACCAGCCATATCCTCACCCTATCTAAAAAATTCTAAACCTACCTCTAACCTCCCCCTCCCCCACGCACACATTGATTTGCCTAGTGCTCACACCAAAACCGTGGCGCTCGCACTAACAGAGAAACCTAACCCTCCGCAACCCTGCCTACAACCTCCGTCAATGTGAGTGCCCACGCACCAATGTGAACGTCCACACAAAACCTTGAGTGCCCACACAGATGCACGAGCGCTCACGTCGAAGCGCGAGCACCAGCGCTAAACATTTCCCCTCCCCCAAAAAACCTATTCTACCCACCTCCTCCCAGTGAGCACCCGTGTCGTTTGCTAGTGCTCATGCTAAGCCATTGGTATGCACGTTGAAACAATGATCAGCGTGTGCGCCTTGCCAAGTCTATGCCCTAAATTAAGCCCTAATTCTACCCCTACCCTAAAAAATTCAAAAGGGGGATGGTCCTACATACCGGTGGCCCATAGCTAGTGGGTCTATCATACCGTCGGATCCTCTCGACATGATGATCACTTGTAGGAATGTGATCCATCTCTCCTTCTCTCCTTCTAGGCTCTAATTGGCTCCAAGGCTTGTGTGTAACAATGACTCCTCATTGGGCCCTTTGTGGCTTATATGGCCCCCCTCGAGGGCCCATTCCCTTCGCAGTCTCGCATCTTCTACTTTCTCTTCTAGATTTTCTATCTACTTCCTCTTTCTCTCTTTCACTTATCTAATCCACTCAAATTCTTTCTTCTTTATTTCAAGAATTTTTTGTCAATTTTCTTTCCACAAAATTCTCGAGGGGGCATACACCTCCCACGCTTTATGCTGGGGCATCTATTTCTTCTTCTTCTTCTTCTATCTTTTACCCATCGCCAAATTTTTCGCTGCGTAAAAGAGGGGCAAAATGTAGACACTTAAAAATAATTATTTTAATTATTCTAAAATTCCTGACATAATTAATTTATTAATTATGTCATTTTTCAAATTCCTCCTCAATATTAATTAATTATAATTAATATTATCACTATAGTCTGTTGATTGATTTATTTAAATCAATCCCCTTTTATTCTTCTAAAAATCCTCAATATTAAATCTTTTCAAATTCCTCCTCTTAACTAATTAATTTCAATTAATTAGTTAACCTAAGTGATTCCTACAAATCACCTTTTCCTAATCCATCATTAACCTAATAAATTCTTCTAGAAACTCCCTAATCTCACTTAGCATTATTCTTCTAAGTTTTAATTCCATTCACTCATTCTCTCTCCTAGTCAAATCCTCCTACTGTAGACACTTAAAAATAATTATTTTAAATATTTTTAATTCTTCGCATAATTAATTAATTAATTATGTTAATTCAAATTCCTCTCAATATTAATTAAATATAATTAATATTGTCACTATAGCATATGATTGATTTATTTAATAAATCAATCCCTTTCTTTATTCTTCTAAAAAAATCAAATCCTCACAAATCTTCCTCTTAGCTAATTAATTTCAATTAATTAGTTAACCTACATGATTCCTACAAATCATCTTCCTAATTCATTCTTCTAGAAACTCCCTAAACTCACTTAACATTATTCTTCTAATTTTTTATTCCCTCCACTCATTCTCTCTCCTAGTCAAATTCTCCTACAAATATTAATCCCACCTAACATTTTCTCTAATCCCCCTCCTAATGAGTCATCAATGGTTAATCATCATGATTAGTCACAAAGTCAACTCTTTGTCCTTTTCATCTAGCCACTAGCTTTAAATGCTCTTTTCCTAGGTGAATGTAAGATTTTCGAAATCACACATTCCTCTAGGTGAATGTAAGATTAGTCACAAAGTCAAATCTTTGTCCTTTTCATCTAGCCACTAGCTTTAAATGCTCTTTTCCTAGGTGAATGTAAGATTTTTGAAATCACACATTCCTCTAGGCATCCCCTCTCCCAAGGAATTTTTAATTTCTTTTTATTCCTCCAATTCCCATGATATCCTTTTTGGGAGAAGTTTTTAATTCCTCCAATGCACCTTGTGGAGTGTGGAGATATGAAATGCCTTTAAGGCATATTTCTTGGTCTCCACACCCTCTCTTGGAGCTTGTGTGAGCTCACAAGTAAATTTTAGCCCTTCGTCTTGAATCCATCCTAGCCATCCATTTTTCTCTCCTCTTCATATAAATAAAAGGGCTCCACCCCTTCATTTAAACATCTTGAAATCTAGTAAGCTTATGCTGCCCTTTTGAGACCAGGAAATCATCTTGGCAACTTCATCATTTTCATCCTTATCATCCTCCTGAAATCCATTTCATGTTGTGCACATCATTGGAGCCCCATCCACATCCAGCAATGAAAGGAGCACATCAAGTGGAGCATTATCAAGGGGCGCCTTCACTTCATCAAGCTCAATCTGAAGAAGAAGGTAAAATAGCAAGGTAAAATGGTCTTTTCATGCTATTTTAGCATTTTGTAGGTTTATTTTGTTATGTTTTGATCATTTGACATTCAAATTTGTTTTTCACTCTTCACCTACAAATCTTATCTACCCTAATCCCACCTAATCTTTCCTCTAATCTCCCTCCTAATGAGTTGCTAGTGGTTAATCATAATGATTAGCCACAAAGTCAACTCCTTGTCCCTTCCATCAAACCACTCTCCTTAAATGTCCTTTTCCTAGGTGAATGTGAGATTTTCAAAATCTCACATTCCTCTAGGCATCTCATCTTCCAAGGAATTTTTAATTCCTCCTTATTCCCCAATCCCCATGAGCATCCCTTTTTAAGAATTTTTAATTCTTCCTTTCCATCCCTCAAGAAATATTCTATCCCTTTCTCTTCTCAAGGCACATTAAGAAGCCTTCCCAATGAACCTTGAGGAGTGTGGAGACAAGAAATGCCTTTAAGGCATATCTCTTGGTCTCCACACCTCCTCTTGGGCCTTGTGTGGGCTCACAAGGAATCTTGACCCTCCATCTTGGGTCAATCCTAGCCCTTCATTTCTCCTCCTCTCTCCCTATAAATTGAGGACTCCATCCCCTCACATTTCATCTCCAATTTTAGCAAGTTCATGTTGCTAGTTTGTGCCTAGGAAACCATCTTTGCACCCTTATCATGCTAAAGTTACTTCCCATCCATACTTAGCCATATTATCCATCTCATCCTTCAAATACATCACATCCATTTGTGCACAATGTTGGAGATTCAACCACATCAAGCAATCTAGGAGAAAATCAACATCACGTTGGAGGCAATTAGGTGCACTTCGACTTCATCCAACCTCCATCCGAGGGAGAAGGTAAAGGTTGCAAGGTATAAGCATTGTCTTCATGTTTTTATGTGGTTTTATGCATGTTTCATGTTTTAATATATTTTAGTATTTTGATTGCATACTAACCACTTGAATTCACCTTGCTTCTTTTTCCCATCTTCAACCTGTATAGTCTCCTCAGTGGCTGTATATCTCTGTATGGCCTCGTTTATCTCCCGCTACATATCTGCCAGCTCTTGCCTCAGTCAAGTCACATCCCTCTTGAGATCCTTGATCTCATCGGCCTACCCTACCGTGAGCTCTCAAAGCATGAGTAGGTCATCCTCCTCCTCATCCCCCCTATGCACCCTCCTCCTATACACCCTGTTGTGGAGCACCTAGTACATGTCCCTATCCTTGTACTTGGGTTAGAACCTATGTTGGCATTCTACACTCTAATGAGAATAGTTGATGTTGTCATTGATGGCAACCAACTGGCAACCAACTGGAAACAGGTTTCTACACATGCACCGACATCACAAACATCATACACCGGCAGGCGCCGACATCGGGAAACACTTTCACGGGCATCCAGATTACACTCGAAATGAAGTATACCGACACTTAGGCTGACATGGGATAAAGTTTTGCTTATATAAACTATAAATAAAATTAATTATGTATAAGCCGACTTGGTGCATTGTAATACTCATATATGTATGAGATCTTATAGATCTTATTTCTATTTTTTGCCATATCTTCTGTATCTTGACTCCATTTTCCTCCAAACTCGACTAGATTCTCTGCATTACCATTTTCCACATTTTCTTCCTTGGGGGCCTTATCCCAAAAATCCACTTTTTGAAGCCTAAATCCCATATTTCTCTATTTTTAGGGTTTGCCATAACTTCTTCCCCTTTTATCCAATCACCTCCAAATTTTTCCCATATTATCCATCTCCAACTTTTGCTTCTTTGCCCCTCTTTGACAAATTTTCCCATTCCTTCATCTCTCCTCCAAAATCCCCATTTTTCGCTTGCCTATCCCTTGGAAAGTGGTAAAAACCTAGTCAAACCCCATTCACCCATCAAAGCTTTCTTCAAATCCACATTAGTCATTAGTAAAAAAAATTTTATTCATGTTTTTCTATTCATTCCCAAAAAATCAAAAAAATTAATATTTTTGTCATTTTGTTGTTTTTTGCAGGACGCTTGTTGAAGACTATTTTTTCAAACTAATCAAATTGTTTTGCAGGATGCTTGTTGAAGACTCCATTTTTTTCAAACTACTAATCAAGTTGTTTTGCAGGACGCTTATTGAAGACTCCATTTTTCAAAACTACTAATCAAGTTGTTTTGCAGGTTGCCTAGCTGATCCAACCAAATCTTGTGCATTTATTTAAACTAGGCACCTAGCTATTAATTAAAATGGAATGAACCATTGTCTTATTTGTCTTTAAGAAAAGCGTAAAGGTAGGAAAGTATGCTCTCATCTTACTAGACGATCAGAAATCCAGACCCTCCAACCTTTTCTTGTTTGATTGTGTGTTTACCTCTAGCGGGCCTGTCCTCCCAACTTGCTCTTTGAGAAGGTAAGAGGGGAACGACCCAAGTGAGTACACCTGGACCTGGGGTTCCCAACTCACTATAATAAATAGGCCATTGACTACAAAAGGGTTAATGGCTAGGGCTATATGAGAGTTCACTCTCACATTGGGTGCTTAGTAGGATCCTAGAGATCTCAATCACGCTTGCGTGACTACTAAGTTCTTGGTGTTTCGTTGGGCTATAGGCCTCAATTGCGCTTGCACAACTTCGAAGGGTAGCTCCTAATGGGAAGACTTACTAAACACCTTGTTCATAGTGGCCAAAAACCTTCTAGTCATTGGTGCAGGAGGTCGAACCTCTGAAGCGGCCCATATTCTTACGACCCTTAGTAGAGACACAAAGTTCACCATGAGGAGTTTTCATGGGAATTGATGCTTGGATGCCTCGAGATGTGAGTACCATGGAGGGGAGCCAGTGGGGTCAAGCATCTAAGTGTCCTCTCTGGGTAAGCGTAGATGGGAAACCAATTGGGATTCAATGACTATTGTCCTTGCCAGCCTTAAGAATGTTGTATATGAGCATGAGTGTCTTTGATATAATATGCATTTGATCACTGTGTTTGCTTTGTTTGATACATACTTGCCAAGAGTAGACTAAAAACACATCACTATCCCCAAACACTTTGCAAAAACACTTATCAAGACACAAACAATTGTGCAAGTCATTACTCACACGAAGTCCAAAATTGCATCAAAACTCTGTCCATCCCATATTTCATAAGCCTACGAGAGAAGCTAAGAGTCCATCCTCTCCATCAACATTCAAGTTTTTCCTTTGAAACACCAACTATTGTCCAAATCAGGGTGGTCGTATCCCTTCATAGAACTTGCCATTTGAATCGATCCTTCATGTTCATCCAAAGACAACCTAGTCATCAAGTTTCTTCTAAAACCATACCTCCTCCATCAATCATCCTCAAATTTCCTAAGTCCTTTCATCACAAATTTCTTAAGTCCTTTCATCACAAATATCGTGTATGGTCGCAACTTGATCCCAAAAGAGAAAGATGGTTGAACAACAATATGGCATGCTAGACATTGACATCCTATATGAAGATCCCACGCAAGATCATACACAAAGTGGGCAACCTAGCGATCAAGATCAAAGTCAAAATCTTGACATGGTTAACCAAGATGAACTTTGTCTGGAAGTGCAAACTTTCCTAGCGGATTCTTATAACCAAGAGATGATGGAAAAGTTTATTAAACACAATCCTACTACACTTCTGAAAACTCTCCTTGAACATGGAGCTCAACTTTTTCTTGAATTTAATAGATCCACTCTCACCCAACAACCACAAGGAGACCTCGCTCCCACACAAAGTGCTGCACCTACTATTCAAACTCAATCAATTGCAGCCCCATCAATCATCTAGGCTCAATCAATGCCACCCGTGACACCTCCCACCGTGGTCTCCATCCCACCTTCTTCCTCCTTACCATCCATACCACTATCAAATCCAATCTCATCTATTCTCCAACAAACTTCTATACCACCTCCTTCTATTCAACCACATATTTCTATTCCACCAACTTCCCTTCCTCCCAACAATGTCTCAAATTTTATCCGGGCCATATTCAATCCCATCACAACCATTTGTGGACCACAACCAACTATCACTCAAACCCCAGTGACATTCGTCATCACATCCCACGTTCCCACCTCCTCATCATATTAATATACTGGTGGTGGTACACCTTCTTGGGCTCATCCAATTCTTGGGGCAAATACAATTCATCATTATCAAAGCCCACAACAAGACCTCATTAAGGAAATTCAAGACATGAAAAATATCATCAAGGACATGAAACAAATGACTAATAAAATAAAAACTTACTCGTTTGAAGAGTTTTGCCCTTGTCCTTACAACCCATCTATATCAGTTGCACCATATCCCCCGAGATTTGAGATCCCTAAATTCACCAAGTATGAAGGCAAAGGAGATCCCCGTGACCATGTTTGAGAATTCCACATCTTATGCCAAGAAGTCTCCTATAGTGACCTTTATCTTCGCAAACTCTTTCCCAAGAGTCTCACGAGAGATGCCTTGGCATGGTTCTCATCTTTACCACGAGGTTCCATTGTCTCTTTTCTAGACTTGGCAGAAAAATTTGTGGTCCACTTTGCATACAACATGGGTAATGATGTTTCTATGATGAACTTATGTAATACAAAACAAAGGCCTGGAGAAACCTTCGCCAATTTCCTACAAAGATGGTGACATCTTATCAAGAAATTCTAGTGGGACATGCCAGAACAACATCAAATTGAGCTATTCCAAAAGAACTTGGTACATGAACTTTCAAGACCTTTAATATCTCAATGTATCAAATCCTTCCAAAAATTGATAGATAAGGGCCTCGCCCTTGAACGTGTCTTGTTGGAGGAAGGAAACTTGAAACATTACCAGAAATCAACACAAAGTTCTTCCTCTTATTATAGCGACAAGCCAAAATTCTAGTCCAAAAACTAAAATGTGGTCAATGATGGTATAACTGATGCAAAGTGGGTCCAAACCATGGACGCTCCCCCGAAATCCACCACCAATAATCATCAATTCAATAATCGAGACAATCCAAATCAATCCAAAAAACCTCACAACAATGTCTCAATCCAGGGACAACCACCCTAATCGAATAATAGGACTCCAATAGATTTCACTCCTCTGGCTGAGCCTATTGAAGTGGTGTTTCAAAAACTTGTCCAAGTAGGTGTAGTGGTTTTTCCAATCACTCTCCCATTTGACCCCAATCAAACTAAACCGAGATGGTATAATGAAAATGAGTATTGTGAATACCATCATATCAAGGGACATGATACACGAAAGTGTATGAAACTGAAGATCTACATACAAGATCTCATTGATAGAGGTGAGATTGAGGTAGCAAATGCAAAACTTGGTAATAATAATGACAAACTCAAAATGTACCAGGAACCCTTCACCGAAGCATGATAAAGGAAAAGGCTCATCATCTAACGCAATGGGTTATGACTACGCCAATCACGTAACCGGTTTTGATTTTTTGGTAGGTCACATTTAACCTGCAAACAATAATGTCAATGTCATAACCATCCAAGGAGTTAATCCTCCTTCTTCCCAAAGTAGACCAAATCCTGCTCAGATAGTCATTCAAGGCGCCACGCCTTCCACCTCCCATTTCTAGAATGACTGCAATGCAACTACACGTTGAGAAAGAGTCACCATCCAAGGAGTTCCTCCCCCACCAAACCCCCCACCCATGTCTTCCATCCGCCGATATGACCTCCTTGATCAACTTGGGAAGACACCTACGCAGATCTCCATTTTGGAACTTCTCAAGACCTCCCCAGTCCATAAAGAAATTTTGGAACAAGCCCTTCTCCAATCAGGCATTCCAGATAACATCAACGCCACCCAATTCCAAGCCCTCATTGGAAACCTTGTTGCCCAGCAACACATTGTATTTAACTCCAAAGATGCTCCCGAAGATGAAGACCATAACAAACCTTTGCAGATCGAAACTCTTATCCACAAGCACAAGGTCAAACGTATCCTGATAGACGGTGGATCCGAGCTTAATCTGTGCACATACAAATCAATAAAACAATTGGGACTTTCTGAGGATCTAATAGACACATTAGGAAGGATCACAATAAAGGCATATGATGATGCAGAAAGAATTTCAAAGGGCGTGGTCATCTTACCTCTTCAAGTGGGCCCCATTACAATTGAAACCCCTTGCCAAGTACTAGATCTTGACCTCCCCTACAATATTCTCCTCGGGAGGCCATGGATTCATTCCTTGCAGGCCGTACCCTCCACCTATCACCAATGCATCAAATTGCCCTATAATGAAAGATCACTATCAAAGGTGATGCCCAACCTTTTCAATATTGCAAACTATTAGAGGGGAAGCATCCGTATCATTGCCCACTAAATAGACCCTCGCCAACGCCTCCATCTGACACATCAAATGTTGCCTCCACATCATCCCAACCAAATAATCAAATCAAGATCTTGGACAATGGTTATGGAGAATACAAATTGGAGGACATCTTATTAATAGGCAACCTCCCTCTCTCTCCTAAGTCATTTGGCAAACCAAAAGAGATAAAAAAGGACCCAAAACCAGTCATGCAATGCCAAAACACCACCTTCCAGCAATGGGCCCACTTGATAATGAGAGCCTCGAAGAAGATATCTCTTCATGGCTGTACCAGGAAGAAGATGAAGATCCAACAAAAATATCCAAAGAAATGTACCCAAAAGCATCTGCCATAGTTGAAAAAATGGGTTACAAAGGACACAGCCTAGGACCAGAGGAGAAAGGAAGAAAAGCACCCATAAATCCTATCTCCTATAGATACAACAGAGGCTTGGGGTACACCCCGGTGCCTAAGATTACTATTGCTGGTGTCCCTTCTAGTCCTTCTTCGGATATCAAAAGCACTGACGAAGAGGAATTCCATGAAATGCCTTATGAATATGAGAAAGATATCTTCTTGGATGCTTACATCAATACCATCACCCCCATAACCCCTCCCACTTCACATAAGCTACATTTTGTCCATCTTGAACTCATTGAGTGGGGCCAACGAGACAAGCCCACTTTAGATATCTATGCTGATGATAATGCTCTCATTGCTCTCCTAACAATGCAAAATATGGAAGATTGTAGCAGAATCGAGTGTATTCAACTACACGAAAAGGGATATTTTGGTAGTCAAGTCAATGCCCTTAGCCACAAAAAAGATAATAAAAGAAAAAATAGACAAATCAAATTTGTTGATAGAAGAAATGGATAGCATCAACATGGGCACCGAGGTCATTCCGAAAAATGTGCTCATTGCCAAATCCCTCACAGAAATTGATAAACAAGACTTCACCAACTTCCTTATAGAGGTAAAAATCAATTTTGCATGGTCCTATTCCGATATGCCAGGGTTGGACCCTACCTTGGTGGTTCACAATCTCGCTGTCTGCCCAAATGCAAAACTTGTAAAACAAAAATTGCGCAAAATGCACCCACATATTGCACTCCTGGTCAAGGCGAAACTCCAAAAGTTGTTAGACATAGAATTTATCAAACCAATAGATTATGCTGAATGGGTCTCCAACATTGTACCTGTCGGCAAACCTGCTGGGGGCATCTGCATCTGCATAGATTTCTGAGATCTAAACATAGCTTGTCCTAAAGATGATTTCCCACTCCCCAATATAGACATGATTGTGGACCTTACAGCAAGACATGAAATGTTATTGCTAATGGATGGGTTTTCTGGATACAACCAATCAGGATAGCAGATGAGGATCAACATAAAACTGCATTCACAACACCATGGGGTACCTTCTATTATCGGGTCATGCCTTTTGGCCTTAAAAATGTTGGAGCTACGTATCAATGGGCAATGACAACAATTTTTCATAACCTCTTGCACAAAATTATGGAGGACTACATGGATGATCTGCTAGGAAAATCCAAGTCAAGACAAGAACACATCCTCATTCTAAAACAGATCTTTGAAAGATTGGAAAAATACAAGCTGCGCCTAAATCCCAAAAAGTGTGTGTTTGGTGTCACATCGGGAAAAATAATGGGATTCATTATTTCCCGTAGAGGCATCGAGGTTGATCCCACAAAGGTAAAAGCTATTATGGAAATGCCTCCACCAAAAACTCTCAGACAACTGCGCAGTCTCTAGGGAAAACTCCAGTTTGTCAGGCGTTTCATTTCACAGCTAGCAGACAAGTTCCATCCATTTGCACACCTATTGCGTAAAGACACAAAATTTAAATGGGATTGCCTATGTCAAAAGGCCTTTGAGAAATTAAAATAATATCTAGCATCACCTCCCGTATTGATGCCTCCTGCTCTTGGAAAACCCCTTATTTTGTATATATGTGCTACTGTAGTGGCATTGGGGGCATTATTGGTGCAAACAGATGATCAAGGGAAGGAACATGCCATTTACTACATCAGTCGGACGTTGGTAGGATATGATCTCAATTACACTCCCATTGAAAGAGCATGTTTGGCATTAGTGTTCAACACATAGAAACTATGACACTATATGCTAAATAATAAGACAAAATTAATTGCTAAAATTGATCCACTTAAATATCTCTTGTCCAAAGCTGCTCTCACTGGCAGAACCGCCAAATGGGTCATGCTCTTAAGCGAGTTTGATATTGAATATGTGGACAGAAAGACAATCAAGGGATAAGTCATTGCAGATCAGTTGGTTGAAGCTCCACTTCCAGGTGACCATCCTCTTCTCACAGAATTACCAGATGAGTTCATTATGACTATTACCACATCCTCCACATGGAAATTGTACTTTGATGGCTCCTACACTCAAAATGGATCGGGGGTAGGAATATTATTGGTCACACCTCAAGGAGATGGCATCCCAAAATCATACAAGATAGCCTTTGCATGTACCAATAACATAGTAAATATGAGGCCCTCATCACAAGTTTACGCTTGGCTATCCACTGGAAAATAAAGGAATTACAAGTCTATGGTGATTCCCAACTCATCATAAAAAAAGTCAATGATGAATACCAGACAAAAGATGATAAACTCCTTCCCTACCGTACCATGTTTGAAGATCTTAAGCAACATTTCACAGCAATCAAGTTTGACCAAATCCCATGAACAAACAACAGGGCTGCAGATGCAATGGCCACCATTGGCTCCCTCCTTCAAATGCCAGCACACAATCAGAAGTGCAAGTTCTTGGTCGAGCAATTGTTTATACCAGCATACGACCTACCAGAGTCTAAAATGGCATGTGTTCTCATTGGTCCCGAGTCCCCTTGGTACCAAGAAACCTTCGCTTTCCTCAAAGACAACACCATTCCCCCACACCTCACCAAAACCCAACAACAAACCTTCATTTGCTGATGTGCCCATTACACCATCCTTGTAGACACCTTGTTTAGAAGGCATTTTGATGGTTCGCTCCTAAGGTGTTTAGATAAACAAGAAGTAGAATAGGCATTACGTGAAGTACACGAGGGTATCTGTGGGGCACACTCAAGTGGACTCACACTGGCTAATTTGTTTTGAGAACAGGATACTATTGGCCTAAAATGGAAGAAGATGCATACAATTATGTGAAGAAATGCATCCCTTGCTAGCAGCATGGTGACAAGATTCATGCACCGTCACAAGAATTGCAGCCATTCATTACACCATGGCCCTTCTCGCAGTGGGGGCTCAATCTCATTGGGAAAATCCACCCTTCATCTTCCAATGGACATAAATTCATTATCATCACCACTGAATACTTCACCAAGTGGGTAGAGGCTATCCCTCTTACTCTCACCATCGACAAGCAAATATCCAAATTCATCCTAAACTACCTAATCTGTCGGTATGGCATCCCAAAAGTTATCATCACAGATAATTGTAAACAATTTAAAAACCAGGATGTCAAAGAACTATGACAAAAATTCAACATCCAACACCACTTCTCCACTCCATATTACCCCAAAGGCAATGGCCAAGCTGAGACTTCTAATAAAACCCTAATAAAAATCCTCAAAAAGACAGTCAATGAAGCGGGCTGTGATTGGCACCTCCAAATCCATCCTGCATTGTGGGCCTACCGCACCTCCATCCACACCCCCACAGGCACCACTCCTTATTCCTTGGTATTTGGTTCCGAAGCCATCCTTCCCCTTGAGATTGAGATCCCCTCTCTAAGGGTATCACTGCAAAACATCCTACCGGAGGAAGAATACAGAATTGCCCGCTTACAAGAGCTAGAATTCTTAGATGAAAGGCACCTCAAGGCCTTGAATCATCTCCGGGTATATCAAAACTGTCTGCGCATGAGTTATCATAAAAAAGTCAGAACCTGAGAATTCCAAGTTGGTGATCTTGTCCTCATGGAGAATCAGAAAAATCTACAAGAAAGAGAAAAGAAAGGAAATTTCGAGCCTAATTGGCTTGGACCATATGTAATCACAACGAAATATGGATTAGGAGCTTATCAGTTGGCTACTCCTGAAGGCGATCCTTTGGATGATCCAATGAATATCATGCACCTCAAAATATTTTATGCTTAGTCCTCAGAAAGTTTTAAATGGTAAAAAAAAATAAAAAATAAAGAAAAAAATTAAAAAATCAGAAAAAGATCCTGAAAAAATCGTCACTTTGGTGAAAACCTGGCAAACAGGCACCTTATGACACAAAAAAATTAAAAAATTAGAAAAAGAAAGAAAAAACAATTCGTCCATTAGTGAAAACCACTTGGTGGCGCTATGGACAAGTACCTTGGTGAAAACCTCTATGCAGACACCAAGGTAAATAACCAGATCCACTGTCTATCATGTCGATACTACAAATCATTTGCCATCTAGCCCACCCATGCACAACATTCCTTCTTTTCCGCCTTCCAATAAAACATGCATATGATGATGAAGTCTTCGCCTGAGTCATGAACAAGGAATGTCCCATTGAAAATGAGATTTTATGCCTCTATGTGTTAGCTTCAAGAAGTCTTGAGAAACAATCCTAAGTCCATCCTAGTTCTACTCTTGGCAAGAGGTATCATGTGGTCACAAGGAAGAGACTTGTTAGATTTTGTTAGATCTTTTCATATAGGCTTGTATCTTTTGCCCTACGACTGCCACTATTTACGACTGCCTGGGTTCTTCCATATCCAGGTACATTATGATAGGTGCATACTAGGGCATATTTCATAATATGGCATGTTTTGGATCCTTCTTGTATAAATTGGCGACCTAGTACTAGTGTTTATTAACACTTACCTTCTCGTGTACAAGAGGTATCGGTGTGTTTGAGGGTTTCTTTGCATGAACCCACAACTCTATATTAGTGTTTCTTAATACTTGCATTGTTGTGTGCAATAAATTCCCATTTGTCTATAGAGTCAGTCCACACCTTGCATTTCTCATGGCATCCTGATTTCTATAATCAATGGTGCGAGTCACTCAGGGCAACATCAAACTAGGTTGGCTCTCCACATTTGTTGTGCACAAAATCTCACCATCATTCCATCAAATCCTAAACTCAATAATCCCATGGAGTTCTCAATTGCCCCCATTTTCCTCCGCGATCTCACATCTCGTATTCTTCTTTCCAAATACCTCATGACTGCTTCATATTTGTTCCTCATCTATCCCTTCCACCTTAATTTTTCTTCCTCTATTTTTTTTCCTCACATAATCAATTATGATCCTGATCATGTCTTATACAAGATGAATCCTTCTTGAAACTAGATGTTGTGATCTGATCATGTCTTATATAGGATGAATCCTTCCTAAAGCCAGACGTTGTGATCAGTCATGTCTTATACAGGATGTATCCTTCCTGAAACTAGACACTCTGATCATGTCTTATACAGGATGAATCCTTCCTGAAACCAGACGTTGTGATCAATCATGTCTTATATAGGATGAATCCTTCCTAAAACTAGATGTTGTGATCTGATCATGTCCTATACAGGATGAATCCTTCCTGAAACCAGACATGATCAGTCATGTCTTATACAGGATGTATCCTTCCTGAAACCAGACACTCTGATCATGTCTTATACAGGATGAATCCTTCCTGAAACCAGACGTTGTGATCTGATCATGTCTTATATAGGATGAATCCTTCCTGAAACTAGACATTATGATTAGTCATGTCTTATACAGGATGTATCCTTCCTGAAACCAGACACTTCGATCATGTCTTATACAGAATGAATCCTTCCTGAAACCAAACATTTTGATCAGTCATGTCTTATACATGATGTATCCTTCTTGAAACCAGACACTCTGATCATGTCTTATACAGGATGAATCCTTCCTAAAACTAGATATTGTGATCAATCATGTCTTATACAGGATGAATCCTTCCTGAAACCAGACACTTTGATCATCTTTGTCTTATACAAGATGAATTCTTCTTGAAACCAGACTAAATCTAGATATTATCAATCAAATCAAATCAAATCTATCGAGATATCAATTTCGCAAAACTCCAAAGATCAAATACCTCAATTGATCTCCCGAGGGGGCATCACCATACCATAATATATCAATCAAGAGTCGGGGCATCCAATCAAACCAATATCAGCATCGAAACACTATTATTCTTTGAATCAATGTGTCATCACACCTCACTTCAAAGAGGGGAAAAATGTAGACACTTAAAAATAATTATTTTAATTATTTTTAATTCCTCACATAATTAATTAATTAATTATGTTAATTCAAATTCCTCTCAATATTAATTAAATATAATTAATATTGTCACTATAGCATATGATTGATTTATTTAATAAATCAATCCCTTTCTTTATTCTTCTAAAAAAATCAAATCCTCACAAATCTTCCTCTTAGCTAATTAATTTCAATTAATTAGTTAACCTACATGATTCCTACAAATAATCTTCTTAATTCATTCTTCTAGAAACTTCCTAAACTCACTTAACATTATTCTTCTAATTTTTTATTCCCTCCACTCATTCTCTCTCCTAGTCAAATTCTCCTACAAATATTAATCCCACCTAACATTTCCTCTAATCCTCATCCTAATGAGTCGTTAATGGTTAATCATCATGATTAGTCACAAAGTCAACTCTTTGTCCTTTTCATCCAGCCACTAGCTTTAAATGCTCTTTTCCTAGGTGAATGTAAGATTTTTGAAATCACACATTCCTCTAGGCATTCCCTCTCCCAAGGAACTTTTAATTCCTTTTTATTCCTCCAATCCCCATGATATCCTTTTTGGGAGAATATTTTAATTCCTCCAATGCATCTTGTGGAGTGTGGAGATACGAAATGCCTTTAAGGCATATTTCTTGGTCTCCACACCCTCTCTTGGAGCTCGTGTGAGCTCACAAGTAAATCTTAGCCCTTCATCTCGAATCCATCCTAGCCATCCATTTTTCTCTCCTCTTCATATAAATAAAAGGGTTCCACCCCTTCATTTAAACATCTCGAAATCCAGTAAGCTTATGCTGCCCTTTTGAGCCCAAGAAATCATCTTGGCAGCTTCATCATTTTCATCCTTATCATCCTCCTGAAATCCATTTCATGTTGTGCACATCATTGGAGAGCCATCCACATCCAGTAATCAAAGGAGCACATCAATTGGAGCATTATCAAGGGGCACCTTCACTTCATCAAGCTCAATCTGAAGAAGAAGGTAAAATAGCAAGGTAAAATGGTCTTTTCATGCTATTTTAGCATTTTGCAGGTTTATTTTGTTATGTTTTGATCATTTGACCTTCAAATCTATTTTCCCCTCTTCACCTACAAATCTTATCTACCCTAATCCCACCTAATCTTTCCTCTAATCTCCCTCCTAATGAGTTGCTAGTGGTTAATCATAATGATTAGCCACAAAGTCAACTCCTTGTCCCTTCCATCCAACCACTCTCCTTAAATGCCCTTTTCCTAGATGAATGTGAGATTTTCAAAATCTCACATTCCTCTAGGCATCTCATCTTCCAAGGAATTTTTATTTCCTCCTTATTCCTCCAATCCCCATGAGCATCCCTTTTGAAGAATTTTTAATTCTTCCTTTCCATCCCTCAAGAAATATTCTATCCCTTTCTCTTCTCAAGGCACATTGGGAAGTCTTCCCAATGAACCTTGAGGAGTGTGGAGACAAGAAATGCCTTTAAGGCATATCTCTTGGTCTCCACACCTCCTCTTGGGCCCTGTGTTCGCTCACAAGAAATCTCAACCCTCCATCTTGGGTCAATCCTAGCCCTTCATTTCTCCTCCTCTCTCCCTATAAATTGAGGACTCCATCCCCTCACATTTCATCTCCAATTTTAGCAAGTTCATGTTGCTAGTTTGTGCCTAGGAAACCATCTTTGCACCCTTATCATGCTAAAGTTACTTCCCATCCATACTTAGCCATATTATCCATCTCATCCTTCAAATCCATCACATCCATTTGTGCACAATGTTGGAGATTCAACCACATCAAGCAATCTAGGAGAAAATCAACATCATGTTGGAGGCATTTGGGCGCACTTCAACTTCATCCAAGCTCCATCTAAGGGAGAAGGTAAAGGTTGTAAGGTATAAGCATTATCTTCATGTTTTTATGTGGTTTTATGCATGTTTCATGTTTTAATATATTTTAGTATTTTGATTGCATACTAACCACTTGAATTCACCTTGCTTCTTTTTCCCATCTTCAACTCGTATAGTCTCCTTAGTTGTTGTATATCTCTGTATGGCCTCGTTTCTTGCCTGCTACATATCTGCTAGCTGTCACCTTAGTTGAGTCACATACCTCTTGAGATCCTTGATCTCATCGGCCTATCCTACTGTGAGCTCTCAAAGCATGAGTAGGTCATCCTCCTCCTCATCCCCCCTATGCACCCTCCTCCTGTACACCATACTATGGAGCACCTGGTACATGTCCCTATCCTTGTACTTGGGTTAGAACCTATGTTGGCATTCTACACTCTAATGAGAATAGTTGATGTTGTCATTGATGGCAACCAACTGGAAACAGGTTTCTACACATGCACCGACATCACAAACAACATACACCGGCAGGTACCGACATCCAGATTACACCGAAAATGAAGTATACTGACACTCAGGCCGACATGGGATAAAGTTTTTCTTATATAAACTATAAATAAAAGTAATTATCTATAAGCCAACTTGGTGTATTGTAATAGACTCATATATGTATGAGATCTTATAGATCATTTTTGTAATGTAATGGATAGGAATGTATAGAAATGGAATTGTAAGGAAGAAGGACATAATATTATTGTTGGACATTGAAAGGTTTTTGGTTAAGGTATATGATTGAGCTTAAACTGGTAATGAACCAGGCATTAGAGATGCTATTATTGAGCAGTACATTGTATTGGATTTAATTATGCATATTGTAGTCAACGAGACTCTTTTGAGTAGTGCGCTCTAGGCAGTTGGCCTTCCTGCATGTGCAGATCCCTATTGTAAGTAATATTTATTCATATTGGCTAGTGAGTAAATATTATGGGTCACAAATCCCACTGAGGTTTTTCTCACACCGGGTTTCCTCGTTAAAATATTCTATGTTATGGTGTGCATTTATGTTGTCTATATTATTTCTCTTTACTACACTATTTCTTGTTTACCGATACATTGTTTTGGGTTGCAAAGATATAAATAAGTTTAAATATTCCACTAACCGGTTAGACACTGATTCAGCCCCCCCTTTCACTATCTTTGGGGCTATCATTGAATCTAACGATTGGTATCAGAGCCTGCTCCTCTATTTTCAAAAGCCTAACAACTTGAGGAAGATTCTGAAACCGGTACTGATGGAGAATTTAAGAAAACAGTTGGAAGGAGGTCTTGAAGATTTTGATGTAAAAAAATTGAAGAATATCAAACTTGAAGATGATTTGAGGACTGCTATGGAATTCTTTAAAGGACTTCAGGAAAACCTAGTTATAGCACAAAACAAGAGGAAATAACTTAATGAGAAAATGCATAAATATGATGATGAAAAGGAAACTCTTAGTGATATTGCAGATAAGTTAAGACAAGAGAACACTAACATGAGGAATGAAATGCAAGATATGACTATGAGACTATGTAATGATATTGAAGATAGAAAGAAGAGTGGAGAAGATTTGACTAAAAGACTTAATGATGGAGGTAATGAAAATCTGAGACTTTGTCATGAAATTGATATGCTAAAGACAAATCTGATTCACATGCAACATGATAAAGAAAAGCTTGTGAGACAAGTTGGAATTCTTGAAAATGAGTTGATCAGTGCAAATGAACACAAATAAAAATTCAAGAAAAGTTCAGAAAGACTTGATGACATGCTGAAAAGACAAAGACTTGATGGAGATACAATTGGACTTGGATTTGAACATGGAGAAAGTTTCAGGACTGCAAACAATCAAGATCATAGTAAATCGGTAAGACAACCTAATGCTTAAAAATTTAATGGGAAATGTTTCAATTACAACAAATTTGGTCATAGAGAAAATCCATGCAGATTTAGAAATAATCTGAATACAAATTTACCCACTGGTCAATGTTCCAAATTCAACAAAGTTGGTCACAATTCAGAAAATTGCAGAATGAATGTGATATGCTATGTTTGTGGTAGATTTGGACATTTATCTAACAATGCAGAACACAAATCGGTCAAGGATAGGGAAAATCTATTCAGAGAAATAATGTAACTTGTTATGCATGTAACAAGATTGGGCATATTGAATTTTTTTGTAGAAGCAAGACTATGCCGACGAACAATAAAGGATCTAATGAGAAGGGAAAAGAAAAGGTAAATGAAATAAAGCAAGAATTTTCAAAACAATGGATTAAGAAGGGAGAATAGAAAGTTGATGAATCTGTCTGCACCGGTTGAACAGAGTAACCCTCCACCGGTTGAATAGAGTAACCCTCCACCGGTAGGAGATTATTCATCTAACTAAGGAATAATCCTTAGGGGGTATGGCAACAAGTTGAAAATTGTGCATTCTACCCTTGGTTGATGGGAAGAAGATACATTTCTTCTTTACGGGTAGATGTGTTAAGATTTCACTTAACTGACAAACATTTAATATGGTAGTTGGAAAGAATTTTTGGCTATAAAGCACTGGAAAACCCTCATTTTCATCCACCAAGCATTCAAGCATTTAGAGAGCATGAAATTGAGCAAGGGCATTCTAAAGGCAACCTACGAAGTATTTTTCAGGCATCCAAGGATTTCAAGCAAGAGGTCTTTTTCTTTCGAAATGGCATCTTCATCTTCTGTACCTGAGTTTATTGCAAAACCTATTGTGGTAGAAAACATTAAGTGTCCTAGGATCATGTTTAAAATCATCCCTCAAATTTCCAAGCAAGAAGATTCTATTAGACTTCTTTAAAAAATTCCGAAGGGAGTCGCTTTTGTCGAAGACCCTAGAATCTACATTCACTGCAACATAGAAAATCTAGGAATCGATGATTTGGAGAACATGTACAGTGGTGTCATTACTGATGAACAAGGTTAAATTAAAATAGAGCATAAGATAGTTGAAGACTTAGGATTAATTGAGATATTGAACATACTTGAATTTCCTAAGGAGGCAGTCTATCTAGTTCTAAGTAGAGTTCATAGAGAGTTCATGTGGCTTGACTCTATTTTTAAAATCTCTAAGGAAGCAATCAAGGAAGTTACTAGTTTACCCTCAACTGGTAGCAGGCTCGACAAAACTAAGAAGATACCTAACAAGGGAGTTATGGAGTTAACTAGAGCTACATCTGACAACAAATCTCTTAGGGTTAATGACATTACTAATTCTAATGTGAGATATGTGAGTATGGTACTTGGATATAGAGTAACTCATGCAAACAGATTGAATTCAGTCTCCAACTTATGTATTCATAGTGCATATGAGATGGTAAAGAACAATGCTAAGATTGATATTTGTGAATGGCTTAAAGATGAATTAATAGACAACTTGAAAAAGATTAAGGGTGATAAGAAAGGGACACTTCGTTTTGGAAACCTACTTGTGTGTCTAATGCTTTACTTTACCAAAGAGATACCCGACATTGGTCATAAGGACTTTGGATATGACATCTCGGTAGGCAAACAAGTCAAGGAAGCTATCACCGGTATGGACTCTAATAGTGACAACATTATAATAGATTACTTCAAAAACTTTCAGACTAAGATGAGAGCTAGAGAAAGGTTACCCTAGAGCACAGTAGACAAGTATGACAAGCAAATATGCTTTGTAATCAAATGTGATGAGACATGGATGGAAGGAGTTATCCCTAGAACTATTTGGGTTACTAAAATGGGTTATGAAGTTTATTTACCCATTCTTGAAACATATGCTAAAACACTACTTGATGCACCTAAAGAACCATCTGAAGAAATTTTTGGTAATGTTGAAACCATTGAGAGTGCTATCTCAATGCAAAAGCAGAGAAAAAGGAGAGAAAAGTTTAACAGATATGCATCCAAGATGGCCAAGGAGGTTAAAGAAAATGTAATGAACATAAGTGGTATATATGACAGTGAACTGGAAGGATTGAAACTGGAAGCTCATGTTTCACCAGTTGTTATTTCTTCGGATACAGATAGTGCGAAAGCAGCAGAGTTCAAAAGAGTTGAAAGGAAGAAGAGAAAACCATCATCGATACCTTCTCCTTCTCCTAAAAAGGCTAGAACTTTGAGGAAGAAGAAACAAGCTGTAAGGGAACCTAAAAAGAAACTAACACCAAAGAAGAAATAGACTAAGACACTGGATACCTTGACACCAGAGGAACTGGTAAATGAGATAACACAGGATGGAAATCTTTGCAATGTAAATAAATACTATTATTCTTACAAAGATTCAAACAAGGACACTACAGAGGCTAGTATTATTTTGCATTTAGATATCTATAAGAAAGTTTTGATTGAAGTTGTAGATGATCTGCCGAATGACTTATATTTAATGTTAGAAGCTAAAAGAATGTCAGTGATGGAACTAGATAAAAAGCTAAAAGTTGAAGCATTATTGGAAGTGCACCCTATAAAATCTAGAGAGGAAATTGATGAGCTAATTTCTAAAGCAAATCAGTTAGTTTTTCAGTGGATACCGATAGGTTAGCCTAATGGCTAGTAGAGTGAAAGAGATTGTTGATGAAACTGCAGACAATTGAGATATGTTTTTTGTTGAAAAGGAAAAGAAAGAGGAAAAGAAAAGACAAAAAATAGATAAATCTTTTACTAAGGTGTACCAAAAGGACAAAGGGAAAGGAAAGATTGGTGGTGTATCTGCTATAAAGGTAACATATAACATCCCTCCACTAGCTCATGACACCCCTCCATTAACTTCAGCATCACCGGTGCATACAGAAAATCAACTGGATAAGAAAACTGATGAAGTAACTCATGATGATACTAACCTGGAGTCTGAAATACTTTTCACCATGAATGTGGATACACAGGATATTAACATTATTGTGGATAAAGAGACTGCATAGGTTAAGGTAGATGATGTTAAGGACAATAAGATCTCTGAGATACCGACACACATTGTTGACTCTCAGAAGACTGAGCTACCGACACAAGATAAGGAACCAGAGATAGAGAAACCGACAGAGGATAAGGACACTAACACTGAGAAACCATCAAAAGCAGAGGTACAAACACAAACAGAGAAACCAGAAGAAAATATAAGTAAAGAGGAAGCAATTGATGGAAATAAAGAGGAAATAGTGAAGGTAATTGGGCAAGTATCTGTTGAAAGGAAATCCATAGCAGAACCAAGCACATCCACTAGAGAATTCAGACCCACTAACATAACAGATGTTTTATTGGATTCTATCAAGATGATAAAAGATTGCAATGCCTTAGAATTTAAGGCTATTGATAACACATTACCTATCTTGAAGATGATTGTACCTACCCATAAGATAGATCACATTAATGATTCTTTAGGTAAATTGGACACATTGTTCAAATTCATTTCTAAAAATGTCATAACTATAGATAAGGTGAATGAGGATACTATAAAGGAAAGAGTAGATAAAGAGAAAGGAGAATTATTTGAGAAAACCATCAAAAACTATAATGAGCATACGGATTCATTATTATCGATACTCAACTCAACAATTTTGGAATATAAGGAGCTATATAGAGAAGCTTGCAAGCCTCGCCATCTGACTGAGGATATAGATGAGGAAATCAAGAAGACACAAAAGGAGATAGATGACATTACGAATAATATGATAGGTTCTTTAGAACTTACCTCACTTTTTGAGTAGGAAATGGTAGTGTATGAGGAAAAGTTAGAGAAACTTGAGAAAGAAAAAGCAAGGATAAGGTTAAAGGCCTGGGAACTCAAAAGTAACTTGGTCCAAGATTGGATAGTCTCATTACTTAGTGGGTTGAGCTATTAAAGGCAACAGTTCAATGAGAACGGTCATCGGAGAAGCAAATGCACTATCTCACCGACATGATCCAGTATACTGAGACCATTCTCTTTGACAACAACAAATTCATGCAGAACCTAAATCTAATTTTGGCGGACATTTTTCAAATTATAACCAACCGGTTACAGGCGATGAGGTAGCATTTTTGTATTCTTTGATTCTTTTTGACATCCTTTGCCATTGATGTCAAAGGGTGAGTAGTATGGAGAAAAATTAGGAGTAGTATGGAGAAAATAAATACATAGAGAAGATCACTTGCTTAGGGGGAGCACACTTCTTTTTGGATAGCAGTTTTGGATTTTTCTCACGAGTGTTGCCATCAATGCCAAAGGGGGAGATTGTTGGCATTCTACACTCTAATGAGAATAGTTGATGTTATCATTGATGGCAACCAACTAGAAAACAACTGGCAACAAGTTTCTACACATGCACTGACATCATAGACATCATACATCAGTAGGCACTGGCATCGACATACACTTTCACCGACATCCAGATTACACCAGAAATGAAGTATACCGGCACTCGGGCTAACATGAGATAAAGTTTTGCTTATATATATTGTAAATACAATTAATTATTTGTAAGCCGACATGGTGTATTATAATAGACTCATATATGTATGAGATCTTATAGATCATTTTTGTAATGTAATGGATAGGAATGAATAGAATTGGAATTGTAAGGAAGAAGGACAAAATATTATTGTTGGACAGTGAAAGATTTTTGGTTAAGGTATATGATTGATCTTAAACCGGTACTGAACTAGGCATTAGAGATGCTATGTTTGAGAAATACATTTTATTGGATTTAATTATCCATATTGTAGTCAGTGAGACTCTTTTAAGTAGTACGCTCCAGGCAGTTGGCCTTCCTACATGTGCAGGCCCTTATTGTAAGTAATATTTATTCATATTGGCCAGTGAGTAAATATTGTGGGTCACAAATCCCACTAAGGTTTTTCCCACATTGAGTTTCCTCATTAAAATATTTTGTGTTATGGTGTGCATTTATGCTATCTCTATTATTTCTCTTTACTGTACTATTTCTTGTTTACCAGTACATTTTTTTGGGTTGCAAAGATATAAATAAGTCTAAAGATTCCACTAACCGGTTAGACACTGATTCAACCCCCCTCTCAGTATCTTTGGGACTATCATTGAATCTATCAACTTGTAATATCTATCCCCCTTTGCCCCTGTGTGTTATTAGTGGTCTGCCTCCCTGCCCTACCTCTTCACTTCCCTCAGCTCCCTCAACCCTCCCTCCATCCCTGGGTGCACCTCTACCTCTCACCACCCTCCTAGATCCTCCTCTCCTTTACCTCCTTCATCAGCCTCCACCCCCATCCTCATCATCCTCCTCCTTCTCTTCTTTAGGAATGGGATCTATCGGGTCTGTCAATCTAGCAAATGGATGAGCTATAAAATAAGCCGCATACTCATCATCCATCCCTGCATCAATAACATCTACCAAAATATCACATGACATTGGTACCATTTTCTCAAACTATGTAGCTACCGCATCATATGACAAAATCGGTCCCCAGTAGCTCTACTCCCTAATTGTTTGGTTGAACTCACCTGAACTCTTAGGCATCCTCTATTTATGACCAAACTAGCTGCATACTCTATCAATCAAGTGTCTATCCAAAATGTATGGAGTCCACCCAATCAGATATTTGCTCTCAAAACAAAATGGTAGCTCTATAGCATCCTCCTCCCAAGCCTCATAGTCTAAGTATGACCTCCATATAACAATGTCAATATCATCTATAACTCGCCGTCAATAATATACCTTGCCAATCCATGGCTAGGAAGTAATTATACTATATAGATGTGCAGAAGACTTCCTGTTTCCTCTGAACCTGAAGTGAATAGGACTAGTCACAACAATATGCTCATATACCCACACCTGCAGTAATGTGATCCCACACACCAATTTACAGCCACCAAGGTAAACAAATTAGTGCAGATCATGGTATAAATCTACCAAAATGCATGGCCCCCATGCAAATCTCATGTGCTTAGTCATGAGGATCTCCAAAGGTCTCCCCCATCCAATAGCTAACCCTTATGTAGCCCTATCAAGACATAAGAAACTACTGATCATCCCGCCTACCACAACTGCTAGCCTATGTTTGCTAGAAAGAATAACATCCTAGCTCAGGTGTCCTGGTCTCAACTCTAACTCTAGGTCTGCAAAGACTCGTCAAAGTGCATCCTCATCTCCCTCTCGGTCATAAACCATGAGCTCCCCATGGATCAAAACTCAATATCCTGTATGCATCCTCTAAGGTAACTGACATCTCACCAGTCAACAAATGAAATGTGCATGTCTCTGAGTGCCATATCTCCACATGAGCAATCAACAATCTGATGGTCATCTTAATCTTTGGCATATAGAGTATGTGTCTCAAGCCAATAGCCTTAATAGCAACATGCTCCTCAAATGTCAACTCTGGGTGCAATCTCTAAGTCATAGGGAATCTCTCTAGACTCAATTTGGGGTAAGTATTCCTGCATCCAATCAAATCAATCATGTCAATCCTAGTGGTACTCATGTTCATCACATAGTGCTGCTTATCTTATCCTATCCTAGCCTAGTGGTACCTATGTCCATCACAGGGTGTTTCTCATTAGCCTATATCCTAGTGCTTATGTTTATCTCATGGCACTGAATCCTATCCTAGTGTATATGTTTATCACATTGCAATTGATCCTATTTTGCTAGAGCACTCACCAGATTTTATCAATTCAATGACTTATCCTATACTCAACTTAGCAAACCTACCTATTTTAGGGCACTTGTTGAGTGAATCCTCTCAATAGCTTATCCAATTGGCAACATATGTTTATCACAAAATTGTCAATTCTAGCATATCCTTCAATTTGTCTTCCCTAGGGAACTTGTTTGAGTAAATCCTCTTAGCAGTTTATCTAATTGACAGTGTATGTTCATCACAGAACTGTCAATTCTTGCCGATCCTAGACACAGACACATTTCTGCTACATAGACATGCTTTTATTATACCTATATGTGTTTTCACAGCAAAGATGTGTTTTCTTAGCACATACGCGATATTGATAAATGTATACGCGCCTTAACCTCATAGATGCACCTGTTTATCACAAACATGGCTTTGTTATGCGTAAACGCACCTTATAGACATAGATGCACCCATGTTCTTTCATAAACGCGATTACAAAGACAAACGTGCCCTAAGATGACCTAAACATGACCATTTTTTTGTAAACACAGGCAAACCCTATCATAGACACATTTTGGACCTAAACATCCATTTCGCGTTTGTATTTAACTACCCTAAAATGCATTAATTGAAGCAATAAATGCAAAAATGTACAAAGCAGAGTTAAGATACATACTGTCTCACCCATGTTGTTTGGTCTCTGGAACCGTTGAACGCGTTCAAACCTGTGTAGCCTATCTACCATGTTTCCTGCTCTACTGACTACTCTCTAAGCTCTGAGTTCTCTAATCTTTTGGACGTTGTGGATGAATATAAGGATTTTTTCCTTGTGGCCTGTACATATAGGTTGCTTTGCCCTAGTCTCTCATGTCAGTCTTTTCTTCCCGAATCAGTCCTTATCCTATCGATCTTTCTAGTTTTTCTCTCTTATCGAGAGATTGTCTGCCCTTTTTCCATCCAATCTCTTGAGGGAGAATATCATTCCCATCTTGGGGAAACTTTGTATTAGTTTTTCTTCTTTGAGCAAACACAACAAGCCGCATTGTCTCAAAGAGGGAGAAAATGTAGACACCTAAAATTGTCCTCTTTAATTAAATAAATATTTTATTTATTTAATTATTTAATCCTAAGTCTTCTATTAATTAAATAAATCTTTTTTTATTTAATTAATTCATTTAGCCTTTTCTAGCCCTTTCCTCATTTAAATAAATACTTTTATTTATTTAAATTATCTTTCCCTATAAATAAATGCTTTTATTTATTTAATTGGTCCCACTTCTTCTATTAATAAATCTTTATTTATTTAATTAATTCATTAGATTTTTCTTCTATGACACATGTCGCTTATCTCTTAATCCTCTCTTACCTACCCCCTTCACTATTTTATTATTTCTTCTACCTACCCTTTAATCTTAGCCGACCATTTATCCTCTTCACCTTTTAATCTTATACTTCCATTTCCTAAAGTGTCTTCTATATAAGAGGACACTCCCTTCATTATCAACCCTAATTAGTTAATCAATCTCTGTCAATCAATTTTCTTGCAATCGGGTTACTTCAACCACAATCCATTATTTGTTGAGGTCTTGTGCACACATAAAATCTAAGAGAAAATATAATAAACAAGATCAATGGAGATAGGAGACAATGGATATTTAAACCCTACTTGACATGTGAATGGTAATATTGTTTATTTTGTTGATTTGCATGTTCCTAGGTATTTTCATTGGTGTATGGTGAATGTTTGGCTGTAGAACTAGGGTTTTTATTGTGGTTAGATCTTTATGGTTTTACAATAGTTTTCATCATCATTTTTCACCGTATACAATAACATCTAACAGATTCACGGAAGATGATGAATTTATTAAGTCTCCTAAATTCAAATGTTTTTAGATAAAAATGAAATGAAGGAATATCAAGACAAGGTGGAAATAGATGTAGGCATAGAGGATTCCCAGTAGGATGAAATATATGCCACCACTTTCAAAGAAATTAATCTTGCTAAAATCAATTTTAGCCCAAATGAGGCTAGAAGGATGTTATAACAACGTTGTATGCTAATGATCCCACATTGGGACTTGAAACATATATTATTGCTTGATCAAGTGAGAGATCAAGAAGATCCTATGTTAGTTTCAAAGTTTAATATAGAACAAGGTGCAAGTGGGTTGGGGCATAACCCTAATATCAAAGCATTAGCATATTTTGTTGAAGCTAAGAGTACAAAGAAGCCCAAATTGTTAGAGGTTGTGCAAGAAATGAAAGGAAATGCTTTGACATGGACATTGCAAGCTACCTTAATATTTGAACAAGGACTATGTCTTCTGCCATGTTCACTCAAGCAACTATAAAAAATGGAAAAAAGAGTAGAAAAATAGGAGAAAACACAAGTGGTGATGAATGAAGAGATCAAAAAATTGTATATAGAAAATGTGAGACTAATGCAAGGTGCTTCTTTAAGTAGTGTTTTGTCTCCTCCAAGCATAAACATGGTTGTGTATCACCTTGCTTTTGTTATAAATCCATCTTTTGATATGTTCATGAAGACATAAGTAGATGTAATGAGGGAAGAATGGGCAAGCATGATGGGAGGGTTAGAGGTAAAAGTTGTAACAAGAGAAATAATAAAAGATCAAATGATTGCAACACTAGAGAAGGTTGTGAGTTACAAGTTAAATATTTTCATTGATAAAATTGGTGATATATACAATTGTTCTAATTAATTAAGAAAAATAGGTTTTTAGGACCCGAAACCTTTAATATAGGAAATTAAGATAAGTCATCAAAGAGTCTAGAGCATAAAAACCTCTTACAAAATGACTGGCAATAAAGCCAGCATACCAAAAAGACAACAAAGGAAAGAAACAACAAAGAAACTAGGAAGGTACTACACAGTTATAGTCTTCAGGAGGTCCTTCGCCTTTTTCACCAACTATTCATAGGTGGCCGCAACAGCTTTGAGATCATCCAGATCCTTATTAGGCTTCTTTTCTTTCTTTTTACCTCTGGTTCTAGTTTTGGGTCCTTGAGCATCTCCTGTGCCTTCAGTGTCAGGGTCAATATCTTGGTTATCCTTCTCCTCATCCAATTTGCTGATGAGAGTTTTAGTATTGCCAGCAAAAACCTTCAGGATGTCTAAACTTTGCTCTGCAATAAGCTTGAGGCAATCCTCAATTTTGCTGACTTTACTGACAGTGCCCAAAATAGTTTGATCCATAGCGTCAGCAAGAGTTTTCCTCTCCAGCAGGTCTTTCTCTATTTTCTCAAATCTAGGGTTGAAGGAGTCTCTTATATTTTCAGCTTTTGCAATAGTATTTTTTAGGTCCTCAATATAATCAGCCATAGTCTTCCCTTCCCCAGTGTTGATAGTTTCCAGAATCTGAATTCTGTGGCTGAGATTCTTGTTGTCATCCACAACTTTCTTGTAACTAGTTATTAACCACTCCATGGTGTCCATAAAGCCTTTCATACCCTCAAGAGGAGGGTTCGGGGGAAGACCAATCTTATCGGAGTTGTCCTGTTCCTTTTTTGGAGTGTCACCAATAGTAGCCATGTCGTCAACCCTATGAACGTCTCCAATGATCACCTTCTCTAGGTTCTATTCAGCTTCCAAAATCTTTTCCTTCTTATGAGCCTCTAGCTCCTTCACATTCTCCACCTTTCTCTTATGCTTGTTTCTAGTTTGAGTATGGACTTTAGTTTTCTTTTTAAGAGAACTCTAGGGTTTCTCCTTCTCTGAGTCTTTAGAGATCTCCTCCTTTGAGGAGCTAATCTGGAGGATTTTTCCTTTAGGTTTTTTTTCCCTTTGAGGAAGAAGGTCTGGTTTTCATATATTTCCTCTTCTTGCCAATTTCAAATTCTAAGTCATCCAAACTCTCCTCAGAGTCACTCATTGGGTCACTGTCAGAACCCTCATCCACAAAAAAAATAGAGTCTGACCCATCTTCCTTAGACTCAATAGAGGGCTGCAAGCAGGCAATCTGATTAGCCTTGAGATGGTCATAAATAAGAACCATTAAGCTTTGATGCATGATAGTGTCCCCCATTGGGTTCTCTTTATAGGTCTTAATGGTGCCATTCATAGAGCATAACAAAAAATAAGGAAAGTTAACCTTCTCATCATGCCTAAAATGATTCAACAAAACAAAATGGTAGCCGTATACTTTAGTAAATCTACCATGCAATGTAATATAGCACATTATAACAAAGAGGACCTCCCGCCAAGGTTTAACAAAAGCCCTAGGGGGATAGTAAGTTTTACTTAGCTTCACCAGGCATTTTTTCTCCTTGTCAGTTTCAAGATATCTGTCAATGGCCTCCTTACTCACTTTTATGTCTTTATAGAAGTTGCTTCCTTCCCTTTGGAGACCCATGGCATGGGCGATAAGGTCTTCATCTATGACAACAGACTGGCCTCCCATTTTCAAAGTGCCATTTTTCTAGTTTTTGCAGAAGAAACTGGTGATCGTGCCATCCCGTCCATGGAGTCTCTCCATAAATTTAGAAAACCCACCCTTCTACAAAATATTCCAGACCTCTTCCTTCTACTTCCATTCTTTGTAGCTACTAGGTTCGTATCGACGTTTGTTTCCGCCCATGTTTTCACTGTTCAGAGCAGAAAAATGAAACTTGCAGAGAGTTTTAAACAAAAAGTTTCTTGGAGCTACCAAATTTAACCAGAAAGCATGGGAAGTGATAGAATGAGTATTATAATAAATGGTGCTGACAATATTATAATAACTCAAAGTACTCCATTTAGTCCGTTTCATTATTGTTTTGTCCATCAAAGATCTTTGGAGTGCTACTATATCTGTCATTAAAAATGATTAGTCTGACATCCTCAAGGAGTCCTTGTTCTCCCATCCACATAATCATTTCATCTTTATTGACTGCCATGTTGGCTACCTTATCAACAGACCCATTGGCTTCACAGTAGATATGAGATATATATCTTTTTTCAAAAATCTAATAATGTCTCTAGCAGATTTTATAATAATACTAATAGACCATGAGGGCTTAGAGGTTCCCTTGAGACATTTAATGATGTTGTTTGAATCCCCTTCAATCCATATGAAGGGGTAATTCCATCTTTTAGCAAGGAGAATTCCTTGGAGAGCTTCCATTGCTTCTGCTTTGTGGTTTGTTTGACTCCTTATTGGGACAACAATCATTTCCTTGCATATTCCTTTATCATCTCTAAGAATAGCTCCACAACCCGTAGGGCCCAGATTACCTTTTGCAACACCATCAAAATTGAATTTGAACCAACCATGAGGGGGAGTTTGCCATCTTGCTTCAAGTCTTTTGTTTTGCTTGGGGTTAAAGCTTCCAACATTCATCAAATTCCAGGAACTTAAAATGTTAGATTCCAGGGGGTTAGTCAAAAGTGATATATACAATAGTTACCAATCTTTGTTGCTAGCATTTAAAAAAAAATGCTCTAATTATTAAGCCTCTATATGAAGGTGGCAACTGACACACCATAATTTTATTACATTGTGCAAGCCAACTCAACATAATTGAACTGCTCCACCTAATATAAAAGCTACACAGAAGATGGCCAAAATGATGATAGATGAGCAACAATTCATTCCAAAAATCCCGAACACAAAATAAAGGCTAAAATTGATTATTTCCATACATTTCAACATTGGATAATTCCTAAGAGATTGGATGATAATGAAAAAATAAAGAGTTTGGAGGATTTGAAGGAATAATTTTATCAAACTCTATCATTGTTACTATTGCAATTACATGTGGGAGAACATATAGATGTCTAGACTTTCAATTATATACTTGATAAAATAATAGCAATAGAAACTAGATATAAAAATTTTGTCATTCAGGTCAAGGCAGTGTTGGATAATAGATGGAGACAACACCTGGCACATATTCCTTAGCTTTAAGAATACAGATGGCCAAGTGACTACACCTTATTCTAATGCTAGGAGAAATATCTATTGGATATTTGTGGAGTTTGTTGATAGAATGAGCTTGTATGGTTGTCATTGATGTCAAACTTGGTTATCTAGATGGATGTTGGTACAAATATTTGCTTCTCAAACGTAGCTATTCAAATGGATGTTGTTTTGGATATTCTTTTGATGTTGGTTGTGTCATCTTGTATTTAGGGTGGTCTAGAAAGCTTTTTGTACCCTCTGAAAATGTTGTTGATTGTATTGTAATTTATTGGATCATATTATTTTGGTTCAAACATGTGTTGGAACATGTGTTGAGAAGTTATCTTGGGTCTCACCATGGCATAAGGAGATCCACATGGAGTGTTCACCTCATCAATAGGAACAATAACCAAAGCTAAAATCTCAACCCAAATATTGGACATTCACTCTGTGAAGTTATTATCTCTATAACTAAAGTTCATTTATTTGTCAACCCAAAGACGTATTACTTGAAATGGGTCTGCACTATATGCACTAAGTTCCTGCAATAGCTATTCCGCATTACTGCAACAACTAAATCTATTTGAAATAAACAAGCAAGAATCATAACAACTAAATGGCTACAGGAAAGCTTAGTATTGACAAAAAATTCTGATTAAAGAACTATTAACTAAGTTTAGAGCTAACAAACAGGAATTACTCTGTCTGCTTTGGCTGCAAGAACAATCACAGGATATGGTTCCAGTGGCTGTAGGAACAATCAATCACTAGAACATCTACTGCAGCAAAAAGGAAAACTGAACCTAACGAATTCACAGGAATACTCACCAAGTGGCCCCCTTGGATGAGTGTATCCAGACTTCAAAGATAACTTTATATACTCAAAATAGGATCATTTTTATTCATTGTTTTTTAAAGGTTGATACAACACATGAAATGAAAGAAAATTATTTTTAATTCTAAAAATACTATGCAACTCTATTTCTAATCCCCTATCTCTAACCTTTGAGAAGAGGCACAGGCTCTTATTTATAAGAAAATTATAACAACTTCCTACTATCTAGGTCACACTGATGAAATGAGGTAGAAAACATTAATGACAACAAACAAAAGGAGTTAATCCACAGGAAACATGGATCTCTGCTAAATCGCAACTAATAATATAGCATGGCGATGTTAAATGAGTCTAACGTGCCTTGCTATTCCTTTTCTGCTTCTTACACACATTATTCTCTTTTTTGTTTTGAATATTTAACTGCTCCTTGAATATCTCCAACTACCTTTATGACGTGACACAATAACCGCTTCTGCATCATCTCATTTATTCCTGCAATTAAATAGTTAAAACATACAAGCACAAATATATATATATATATTTTAATTAATCATAACACTTATACATTCACACATGATATCACCTATGATAATCCACATGGCAACAAGAATAATTTGCATGGCAACAGGAACAATTTGCATGGCAATAGGAAGAATTGGTCAAAACAAAACAGGATTTAATGGGTTTAGTTATCATCTAAAATGCACATAGTCAAACTTTAATACATCATATGACTCAAACAGTACCCCATTATACAAATTAAAACATGGCAAAAACTTATTAGTTATAGGAATAAAAGAGCTAATATCTTAGCTCACCATGCCCCCCAACTTAGTGTCTTGCTAATCCTCCATTAAGAGGAAAATTTTTGATCCGGGTACTGACTCGTAAGTCACCAATGGCTCCCTGTCCTATTCCTCCTATAGCCAAGTTCCAATAAAACCCCTTCATCTTTTCCAGTCTAGCCCATCTGGCTTCTTCTGTGGCCTCTTCATATGGTTTGTCTATAACCTTGCATCCTATTAATGCCCACATAAGGATAGGTGGCTGAAATATCAAGGGTAGCTAGTTATTGCTCTTTTCCCTACCCAAGTGGATGTACTTGGGAGCTCTTTTTGTAGCTGCATGAAAATTAGGCAACAAATGGGGTTCACCCTACTTCAGGTCTTGTGGGAGATTATTCCAGTGTTGAACCAAACACTCAACTGCAGCTGTATTTTCACTTTCAACATAGTGTTCATAAACCTAGAATATTTCCTCTCTCATCGGTAAAACCTGGCTCCTGACATCAAGTCTTGTTAACAATTTCTACCAGTCATAATAAAGAAGCCATGGATTTTTGGCTTTAGCTCTAAGTGGCAATGGACAATCGAATTCCAAATTTCTGTATATTGAGTCCCCATACTAATTTCATTTTGTATCCATGACATTAATGCTTTTAATTAAATATCACCAATGTATAGTAAGGGATTTCATTTGTTGTTAGAAGTCACAACATAATTATGCAACTAAAATTCACATATTAAATTCTTAACAACTATTGGAGAATTTTGATAAACATTATAAAATTCCTTTGGCGTATCTAGAGAAGGACTAATATCCCTAACAATGCAGTTTAGCTTGAAACATAGATATTGCTCTTTTAAATATAAAGCATAAACCCTCAGAGGAGCCTTGCATTGCATCAATTCAGGAACCATATTGGCAACTGCGTCTACCTTAGCTTGCAATTCCACAATCTGATTATCCCTCTTTTCAATCTCTTTTTGTTGTTTATTAATAACTCCTTGTAACCTAGCCCTTTCTATCTCCCACTACCTATAAAATGTAAGTACAATAAATAAACTAGTGAGAGATGAAGGGGACCTATAAGCTATTACCTGAGGGCATGAGATTTCTTCAACCGGTTCTCCAAACTGTTCTGCTACATGTGCAAAATTTGACAATTTTTTGGCTCCATGTTCTTCCTGTGGTTGAATCTCTATTTGACTTCCATGCCCTTCTTCTGAGATTTCCACAGAAATGATTGCAATCACATCCCCTCATGCTTGAGTTTTCTGTTTACCCCATTGACTCCTTCTTGAATACATTTTCAGAGTGGCTGCAGGAAAAGTTTCTGCAGGAGAATTTTCTTTTACCTTGCACCTTTTAGCTGCAGGAGAAACCTGCGTTGCTTGAGGCTGCTCTATGGTTTCTTCCTCTATGTCAACTTTTCTATTCCTTTCCCTTTTCTTCTGGAAGATGCCACTCCACTTTGAAAATGAGTGGACGACTGCTCAATATTTTTTTCAATTACCATTTCCTCTACAATAGGAAAGGCTTCATTAGCAATGAGAGGTTCATTCTCTGCAGAAACCCTAGGAGATGAGGGCTCTCTGATATCTTCCACTTGGGCTGTTATTTCTTCTGCAGTAGGAGGATTTTCCTCTCTAAATTGTAGGATATCTTCGAATGCCCCCCATGCCATCTAAGAGACATCTCTGAGAGAATGTTCTACTAACAATTTAATCAAGCCATGATGTTGACAAAATGATTTCCACCCTTCTGTGTTTCCTTCGCACTTATGAAAATAAGATGATACAAAAAATTGGGAACATTCACCCTTCAACCATGCCATAAATGACTAAGTAATTTACAATGGACTGAATGCAAATTTGAGTACCTTCCATCATAGGTAATGTATTTCATCACATATAATGCCACTTGGGGCCATTCCGCTAGAAGAGATATCCATTTGGTTCCCTGCTTGTCCATACTTAGGGGTCCATCTACTGGGTGAGTAATCTCTGCCCTAGCACTTCTTGTATCCTTTGACTCATGAAACAATTCTCCCTCCCACAACAACCCAGTAACTTCAGCTATCCATTGCTAAGTGGCAATGACTCTTAACCCCTTGACAAAGGCCTCTCCTTTGCTGTATGTATGCATGAATTCATAGGAAATTTCTTCGGTGAAATCCGTTATTTTTAGAAAATAGTCAATCCACCCATACATACGGAAGTAATGCTCACAATGAACATCCTGCACCAACATGCCATGAATTACTATTTCATGGCAGATAGGAGCTCCTCCCATGACTAACTTAGCTCTCAAAACAATTTCCACAACAGAATGAAGGAATGAAATAACCTGTAGAGCTGAAAATACATATCCGAAATACTTTACTTACTTCCAGTACCTTTCATTGATTTCGGTGGCAGGATGAACTACTCACTCATGCCTTAGAATGTCTTATTAAAAAAGGATGTTAGGCAAATCAAAACGCATTTCTGACAAGGATGGATAATTACTCAACTTAGAAATCAGACCATAAAACACCCCCCCAACTTAAGATGACACATGTCCACACATGCGAGAAAGGACAAAGGGAAGGGTACGTGGATTATGCAAATCAAAATAGGCAATAATCATAGAGAAATAATAAATGAATAATTAAGAAAAATAAATAATATACATACCTGCAGTCGTACTAATTAATGCTGCATGAAATGATTAGCTATTAAAAAGGTGAAATGAGATGACGTGAAATGAAAGAAATGACCTACAAATATATGAAATGGGATGATGTGTACGAAAAAATTATTATCGGAGAATGATATTTCCATAAGACATGGAATTAATTATTATGAAAGCATGCATGAAGGATTTAAGGTTGATGACTAAGAACGCTCCTTGTAGAAGCTATAGGAACCGCGTCCGTAATGTCTCCGGTTGCTGTAGGAACTATGACAGGAGAGTATCTGCCTGATGTTGAAGGAACTATTGTTTGATCTTGGCTGACAAATTGCTGTAGGAACTGTTCTTTGGTTGTAGGCTTGTGATACAGATGCAGTTGATGATCATTGAATAGAAGTTTGAATCTAACTAGATCTATTGTGGTCAAGCAAATTGCTCCATTTGCAAAAACTTCATCTATTTCATATAGGCCCAACCATCTTGTTTGCAACTTCCCCATAGTATCCTTATATCTAGAATCGTATAGCAATGCCCAATCACCAGATTTAAATTTTCTCTCCTTTATATACTTATCATGCTATTTAGTTCACTGATGTTGAATAAGCTCTGTATGTTGGACAACCAACTTCCTCAGCTCATCTAAAGCATTCAAATGCAGGATGCGGTCTCTTTGTGCTTCTGATAGAGTCATATTCAATTGCAGAGCTGTTCTAAGAGTTTTATGCTCAAACTCAATGGGCATCATTGTTGTTTTTCCATACACCATTTCAAAAGGTGTAAAACCAATTGGTGTCTTCCATGTTGTTCTATATGCCCAAATGGCTTCAGGAAGTCTATTTGACCAATCTTTCTTATGAAGAGCTACTGTCTTGGTAAGAATGATTTCCAAATCCTTGTTTGTGACTTCTACTTGACCATTTATTTGTGGATGTTATGGAGTAGACTTCATGTGTCTAATATTAGATTCATTAATCAATGCTGCAATTAATGTGGAAGTAAATTGTGGACCTTGATCTGAAACAATCTCTCTTGGAACTCCATATCTTGTAAATATTTTCTCATAGAGGAATTCAGCTACTTTATTATCTCTTGCATGCGTCATAGCTTCTGCTTCCACCCATTTTGTGACATAATCAGTGCATACTAGAATATAAGATTTCCTATTTGAAGGAGGATCAATCGACCCAACAAAATCTAATCCCCATTTATCAAATGGTGCAACCAATATCTGGGGATATAACAACATTTCATTAGATTTGGTAGGCGTACCCATTCACTGACATCTATCACATTTTCTAGTATATTGTGTTTCATCCTTATACAATGTTGGCCAATAAAATCCTGTACCAAGTATTTTGAGTGTTGTTCTTTTAGCAACAAAATGTCCTCCACATGGCTCATCATGATATGCATGAAGGATATCATAGGTCTCATCTTCTCTAACATATCTTCTCATGACTTGGTTAGGTCCAGTATAAAAGAAACAATCAATTACCCATGAGAAATTAAAGCTTTTATCAACTAATAGTTTTCTTTCTTTAGGAGAAAAATGAGTAGGCCTCTTATTAGTAGTTGAATAATTTGCAATGTCAGCATACCAAGGAGTGTGTACTTTTATTAGGAACAAATGTTCATCTGGGAAAGCATCATTTATGGCTGTAGGATCATCCCGCAATTGAATCCTAGAAAGATAATGTGCAACTACATTGGATTTAACCGGTTTATCAACAACTGTAATGTCAAATTCCTACATCAATAGTAACCAATGAGCCAATCTTCTTGTAATTGCAGGTTTGTTCATGAGATATCTTATTGCTGTATGGTCAGTGTGCACATATATCTGATATCTTGTGATATAATGCCTGAATTTGTTTAGTGCATATATAACTACTAACATCTCTTTTTTGGTGACAGTATAATTAAGCTCTAGTCCCTACATGTTTTTGTTGATAAAATAAATTGCATTCTCCAAATGGTCAACCTTCTATCCCAAAACTATCCCTATGGCATAATCTGATGCATCTGTATGAATATGAAAAGGTACTGACTAGTTTGGTCTCTTGAGAACTGGTGCTTGGGTCAATGCATATTTGAGCTTCAAGAAAGCTTCATGGCATGTAGAGGTCCAATTAAACTCCATATCCTTGGTCAAAAGACAATATAAAGGTCCTACAATTTTGCTAAAATCCTTGATAAACCTTCTATAATATCCAGCATAACCAAGGAAACTTCTGACATCCTTTTTCTTTATAGGTGTAGGGAGGTTTTGAATGACTTCTATTCTAGCTGGGTCAACCTGTATTCCAGTTATAGAAATATGATGACCAAGAACTATACCTTCTTGCATCATCATAAAGAACTTTTCACGGTTCAATGATAAATTGTAGTCTTCACACCATTGCAAAACTTTCTTCAGATTCCCTCAATGCCTCTTCAAATTTTGAACCATAAGTGGTAAAATCATCCATATAGATCTGCATGCCATCTCGGGAAATATATGAAAATATGCTTATTACTGCTCTTTGAAAAGTAGCTGGAGCATTACATAACCAAAAAGGAAGAACAAAATATGCATATTTTCCTCAAGGACATGTAAATGCAGTCTTTTCCAGATCCTCGGGAGCAATTTGAATCTGACTGTAGCCACTGAATCCATCCAGGAATGAAAAGTACCACTTCCTTGCCAATGAATCTAATACTTGATCCATAAATGGTAATGGAAAATGATCCTTCCTAGTTGCTAATTTCAAAGCTCTATAATCCACACATACCCGCCATTTACCTCCTTTCTTTGGAACTATGACTAGAGGTGATACCCATTGACTATCTGATATAGCATAGATAAATCCAGAATTCAATAATTTCTATAATTCCTCTTTAACTATCTCTCTTAGTGCAGGATTAATTATTCCATGTGGCTGCCTAAGTGGTCTACTATCCTCTTTTATATAAATATAGTGGGTACAAATTGTAGGATCAATTCCATGCACATCTTTGTAATCCCACACAAAATCATGTTGATGGCATTTAAGCAACTCAACAAGTGTTATTCTTTGAGTCTCTGTGAGTTGATTGTTGATATTCAAATATTTATTTTGATCAACTTCCACTTTGATAGTAATATCAACTTGAGATACCTCAGAAAGATGAGAAGTGCAGACTTCCTGTAGCAACAATGTATGCAATATGTTAGTGGCTGCAGGAAAATCTGATGCTGTAATATTTGATATTAACTGCTGCGATTGTTGCTCTTGTTTTAACTAATTTTCCAGAATTTTATAGATGATTGAATCATCATCCTGAAGTTGTATGAATGGTTCTCTATTAATCATCATAAGATTATTGACAAAGTCTACTCCTTCCTCAAATTCTTCTCCCACATAAGGCCAAATGACTTGATCTTGATCAAGTTGGGGTTGAGCAAGAGAATACAGAGCCAGAGTTTTGGTACTATTTCCATCTACAATAGTCATATCCCCTGACCGACATCCAATATATGCATCAACTGTAGTAAGCCAAGGTCTCCCCAAAATAATCGGATATAGTTTTAGGAGACAAGGTCATAAAACCTGTAGGATATTCCTAGGAATCTAAAGTAACAACTACATCTTCATTCATACCATTAGGGTGAACCGTAGAACCGTTAGCAAGCTGCACGCCTGTAGGTGTAGGCTTGAGATTGGTTATGTCAAGTTTCTACATAATATCTCTTGTCATTAAATTTAATGGCTGCTCCCAAATATATTAAAGCATTCTTTATCTGAGTGCCATTAATGACTATTTTCATAATAGGACTACTAGGATCAGAATATTTAGGAATTGAAACCTTTCCTAACATAATATCAGCCAATTGACCCATTACATGCACTGTTTGTGGATCCTTTTTCTTTCTGCCAAGTTTCTTTAAACATGCCTCCTTAATTGCCTTACCATAAATAGGGACATCCTTAATATCTTGAAACAATGGAATTTTAACACATATGTGTTTCAATTGATCTATGATATCAAAATTTACTTCCTCTTCCTGTAAAATCTCTTTAGCTTGCAATCTCTAAGGAAATGGGGGTATTTGCTGATTTTGAGGTATTTGAGTTGCTGGGCTAGAGATTTCCTTTTCCTTTTGTATCTGAGTTATAACTGGAGGGGCTGAATTAGGTAAAGTTGTCCTAGATATGAGGTGAATATCACTTATAGAAAGTGCTGGCATATGCACACTCCAATGAGACATTGTAGGTGATTGAAGGTTTTGTCATTGATGGCAACCTTACAATCCTATGGTACCGACAAGGCATTACACCGACACTTGCAAGATCAGACTCTACACTGACACTTAGACCACTGGTACCGGCAGAGAAAGGAAGCATACCGACACAAAGGCCGACAAGATTTTTGTTATATTATATTTTGCTTATTATTGTAAAATCTTTGTAAGCCGACTTGGCATCATTGTAAATTGACTCATATATATAAGAGATGATTGTAGGACATTTAATAATGAAAAAGAAGATGAATGGTAGAATGTAATTAGGCAGACCTATTATGCGAAATATAGGTTAAAGGGTTTATGTAAGAAGCAGAGCAGAAACTGGTACTAGATCTGGCATTATAGATGCTATTCTGAAGCAGTACAAGATACTGGATTTATATAATCCATCATTGTAAGTCAGTGAGACTTCCCATTGAGTAGTGAGGTCTAGGCACTTGGCCTTCCTACATGTGTAGGCCCCTCTTGTAAGTAATATTCTCTTATTGGCCAGTAAGTGAATATTGTGGGTCACAAATCCCACTGAGGTTTTTCCCACACTGGGTTTCCTTGTTAAAATATTGTGTTATGGTGTGTTTTTCATGTGGATGCTTTTAATTCTATTTATTGCATTATTTCTTGTATACCGGTACACTGTTATAATATGTTCTACATATTTTAAGTTAAGAAATTCAATTCACCAGTTAGATACTGATTCACCCCCCCTCTCAATATCTGTGGAAATCCTAATAGAAAGAGACTAAGTTGGATATTGATTAGGATCGGCTGAATAAACTTGTTGTTGCTGCTGAGGCTTGCTATTAGGATTTGGCATGGGTTGAGTGGGTAGCTATGTAGGTTTAGGTGGAACAATATTGGCAGTAGGAGGAGGTATTATAGTAGGTGGTTGTGGCTACTGCTGAAGTTGCTGATAACTAGATGACTGATTTGTCCATGACTGACCTCCTCTCCATTGAGGGGTAGGTTGCCAATTCCCTTGGAATTGTTTCCATGGTCCCTAAGGTTGAGACCAATTTCCTTGTGGCTGCTACCATTGTGGAGTTTGATTGGTAAAATTCTGCCCTTGACCTTAAGGATTATACCAATTTTGACAATTTTCAAAATTTTGAGCATACGAAGATTGCCATTGATTATTCTATGCATAAGAATTTCCACTATAACCAGAAAATGAAAGTGGATCGGGAGGCATACCTTGTCTTGGAAAATTTGGCCTCCTTTGAGCAACATAGAAAACTTGTTCATCATCTCCTTGTATTGTCTTAAAATCAGGAACTTCAAGATTTGCAACCATCTTACATCTGCAGTCTCTTTTCTTCTATCTATAATGTGAGGAGAATTCTATAAGAATTGCATCAACTTCCTCATGTTTCTCCTTAGCTGAAAGTGTGTCTAACTGAGTAGCCATATTATTTTTTGATATCCTCCTTAAAATCCTTCAAAAGATGACTAATCTCCATTCAAGAAACTCCATTACTTTATGTTGATGAAGAAATTCTTAGCTTGAAACACCTACTCTTCTTAGAAGAAGATCTAGAATACTTCTAACAAATTTGTCCAATGTCATTCCATGTTGATTATGTTATGTCACCTCCTCCCATAAGATCCAAAGTCTATGCATTCATCACTGATTCCTCTTAAAAATATTAGCTTAAGAGAATCTTCATTTAGAGTACTATGCTTGGACTTCTTGACACTGAATAGAAATCTCTCGAGATAATCTTCTAGACTCTCATATTCTTTCAGTGTCATTCTAGAAATATCATCCCTATTACAATCAGTCCCTCTACAATAATCCTTATATTTCACAAGAAACAATCATTTCATCTCATCCCATGTAGTGATTGTGCTACTCCCTAGACTCATAAACCATCTCAAAGCCGATTCCTTTAAAGTAGCAGGGAATATTTTGAGTCTATGGGCATCTGTAGTATAATCATAACTCCTATAGAGGGTTCATAGGTGGAGGTGGGTTATTCCCACCAAGTGGTGAATTTCCTTGCATTGGGATTTGAGGAGTAGTTACTGAACTAAGTTCCTCTTTAGGAGGTCCAAAGAGAAATTGAAGGTTGTTCTCAGAAAGTTCAAATTCAAGAGGATTCAAATTATCCGAGGCTTGGTAAAGTGCAGCAAAAGGATTTACATCTAGGGGTTTATATGGATTGAGTCTTGTATGATTAGGATGGTTAGGAAGGAATCTACCTTGAGCATCTCTTCTTCATCTATGCATGTAGATTCATAAGAATTACTTAAAACAAACTAAGTTACCAAAAACAACTATACTGAAAGCTTAAAAATTCATAACCATAACAGGTTCTTAGTTTGACACCATCCCCAAAAAAGACACCAAAAATGTTCACCTCATCAATAGGAACAATAACCAGAGCTAAAATCTCAACCCAAAGATTGGATATTCACTCTGTGAAGTTATTATCTCTACAACTGAAGTTCATTTATTTGTCAACCCAAGGACATATTACTTGAAATGGGTCTGCACTATATATGCACTAAGTTCTTGCAATAGCTATTTTGCATTACTACAACAACTAAATCTATTTGAAATAAATAAGAAAGAATCATAACAACTGAATGGCTACATGAAAGCTTAGTATTGATAGAAAATTCTAATTAAAGAACTTTTAACGAAGTTCAAAGCTAACAAACATGAATTACTCTGTTTGCTTTGGCTGCAGGAACAATCATAGGATTTGGTTCCAATGGCTATAGGAATAGTCAATTGCTAGAACATCTACTACTGAAAAAGGAAAACTGAACCTAACGAATTCACAAGAATACTCACCAAGTGGCCCCCCTTGGATGAGTGTATCCAAACTTCAAAGATTACTCTATATACTCAAAATAGCATCATTTTTATTCATTGTTTTTGAAAGGTTGATACAACAGAAATGAAAAAAAATGCTTTTTAATTCTAAAAATACTATGCAACTTTGTTTCTAATCCTCTGTCTCCAACCTCTGAGAAGAGGCTCAAGCTCTTATTTATAAGAAAACTATAGCAAATTCCTACTATCTAGGTCACATTGATGAAATGAGGTGGAAAACATTAATGACAACAAACAGAAGGAGTTAATACACAGGAAACGTGGATCTTTGCTAAACTGCAACCAAGAATATAGCATGGTGGTGTTACAAGATTGATGTTTGCTGAAGACAAACACAAATGAGTCTGGTGCACCTTGCTATTCCTTTGCCGCTTCTTACACACACTATTCTCTTTGTTTTTTTGAATATTTAATCGCTCCTTGAATATCTCCAACCGCCTTTATGACATGACACAACAACCGCTTCTGCAACATCTCATTTATTCATGCAATTAAAAAGATAAAACATACAAGCACACACACACACACACACATATATATATCTATTTTAATTAATCATAACACTTATACATTCACACATGATATCACCTATGATAATCCACATGGCAACATGAATAATTCGCATGGCAACAGGAACAATTCGCATGACAACAGGAACAATTGGTCAAAACAAAACATGATTTAATGGGTTTAGTTATCATCTAGAATGCACATAGTCAATTTAATACATCAAATGACTCAAACACTACCCCATTATACAAATTAAAATATGGCAAAAACTTATTAGTTATAGGAATAAAAGAGCTAATATCTCAGCTCATCATGGAGTACTTTGCAGGAAGAGGTTATGTGGCTGACATGTTAATTATTTCTACATGTTACATTTTGTAACACCTTTGCAATATTCATTAGCATGGTTGGATTGTTGGATCAATCATTGAAGGATGCATTGTGATATATTTTGGTTCCCTCTTTCTCTTGGAGTTGACCGATCTAAATATTTTAGGTTCACATGGCTTATTTTGTGTAATTTTTCTTATTCTATTTTGGTCAACCCTTAATTAGGATTTCAATGTTTTATCTCACATTTAAGGTGTATATGGATGAATTGTGTGTAAGAAGTGTATGAGAAGTGAATTGTGTAAGAAGAACTTTGAAGGTGATATGTTACGCAAGAAAGTGTGTTAGAACAATGCAGATTATTAGAGATGTCTGCCATGATGTTGGTCACTTGATTCAGTTGTTCAAGGATAATTTCATGATCAAGAGAGTCCTTCTCAAATTCAATTTAGTTATTTCATTTATTGTTGATTGGTAACAAGTCCTTTGGTAGTAGTTTATATCTTATATGGAAGAAATGTTCTTCAACTATGCAAGTCCTCTTTGTATCTTGCCTAAGGTCGTGTGCCTTAGATCTGTAAGTCTTTCAAGTGTTGGTGCTCTTTGGCTGTATGCCTAAAACATTGTAAACATTATTATTCAAATTGTGAGTTAGATTCTCACTGTGGTTTTTCTCTGTTTGGGTTTTCCACATAAATCTAGTGTTCTTGTATTCATGTGTTGATGGTTGATGCTTAAGTGTTGATGATTAATGTGTTATTGATAGTAAGTTAATTTTGTTGATTAATAATTGATTTTGAAGTTTTGGACTGATTCACCCTTAGTCTCAGTCATTTTAGGTATTCAACATGTTGGGGTGCTTTTTGAAATTTTCCCACCATAAGGTTTACGGATTATCTTCTCTGTTTTAAAAGTTTTAATTCTAAAACCCTAAACCCTAAGTCCTAGCCATGTTGCGTTCTCTTTTTGTTCTATTTTAACAATGACCTCCAATAGTCGGTTTTCGGTGTTTTAAGTTATCTTTTAAGGCCCATCATGTCATTTTGATGACCAAACCCTTGTGTTAGCTATCCAGTCTGCCCTTTTTCTATTGTTGCTTAAATGTCGTTCATCTCTGAGAATATTTACGGCTACTATTTGCACGCTATTTCATAATTAGATTAACGGGCTAGTTAAAGCTAACTTCAGAACCCCACCACTTATGTGGTAGGTGGGACCCGCTCAAGATCGATGTGCACATATGTTGGCCAATCAATAAGTATCATGTGGAGGACAAGTTGTTATGGTAGAAAGGTAGGCTTGATATGGTCGCATCCTCTACATCTTATGAAGCGAACAATTTGAACAAGATCAACAACTAGGGCAATTGCGCAATTGATCGAAGGTGCATCCAAAGTCTAGTTCTACAACGCCACTGCGGATGTGGCTTGTAGGAATCACAAATGCTAACGAAAAACATTCTGATGAATAAGATAAGGACACATAGGCAACTAAGACACACAGTAAGAGTGTGGAACCTATGCCCCCCACTTCTAAGTATGATAAAGGGAGACACTTCCACAGGGGATCAACAACTAATATTGCTGCATGATTACATGATTGGGAAGAAATGCATGGCCCAGCTAACTCAGCAATACCGTAGATGCTTGAAGGAAAAAGGAGAAATAAAAATAATTAAGTATCCTACGTGCCTACTTATCATTTGTTGTAGATTGATCAAGAATTTGTTGTTGGGGCACCAACGCTCAAATATGAAATGCAACAACTATCTCCCACCATCACACCAACATACATGCCTGCAGCTAATGAACCCATTTTGCTTGTTATGATTTGAATTTCTCAACTATTATAGCACTGATCTTTCTCTAATTCACATTTATAGTGCTTTGCATATTTTGAAATTATTATATACTCATGCTCTCATAATTAGGGTTTTTAAGAAGCAATTGTCATCTATATTTTTATTGCATTTCTATTAGCTTTTGAACTTCTCTACATAATTCCAGATTGCTTATTATTGTCTCAGTGCAAAGTGTTTAGCTTGAGCTAAATTTTAAAGGCTTCTCATTTCTATTTAATTAAGTCTGTCTATAAAACCCTAACCATAGACATGGTAGAGTCCTCTAGTTTGGGAAAGAGGAAGTTTTATGAGGAGATCATTATCCAACTCCTTGGATCAACGAAGACACAAAAGAGGTCAAAGCTAGCGTCTAGGCTAAATGAATTCATTATTGACCACTCTACAGGAATCAGAGATGCATTGATTCCACCAAGGGGTTTCAACCTCTGGAGAAGAGGGTATAACAAGAAGAAGGAGAGAGTCCCAGTGTCCAATATATAGAATTGCAATTTGGCAAGAATAGTAGTGCCAAATGTTTATGTGAATACTGAATTGGTTGCTGAAATTGTTGCGAACTATAGGGCTAATACTAGGGAAGCTATATCTAATGAAGGTGGCAGGCTAACAAAGATCACCAAAGATGTCATCAATGAAGTGTTTATTCTCAACCCTAACACAGATTGGGCTATTGATTCATAGGAGCTAGATATGGAATACAAGAAGAATGAGCTCTTGTATAGAAGAAAATTGGCATCTTTTAGGCCTTTAAACATAAAGAACAATGATAGAAATTTGACACCACAACATACTACCCCTTACAACATAGATTTATTTGTTAATTATTTCATAGACAGATACTATGCTCTATGTCAAGTGTTTCTTGTAGATGCAAGGAATTTGATTTTGAATTAGATGTCGATTCTTTGTATGGATATCAAAAGTAGGGATATCATTAGGCCTTTTGACTACGCCTCTTTGGTGGCTCTAGGTTTGCATAATGCCCTATGTGATTTCAAAACTGAAAAATTGATAGTTTTCAAGTATTACTCTCTCCTGATGCATATATTCCTATATAAAGGTCTTACGGTATGGCATCCTAATGTGCAGATTATAACCAAGGCTAAATGAGAACAACTTTCATTTTAGGAATGGACTTATATTTGGGATTCACATATGGATGAGTCAAACTATTTGGTCTTTGAAAATTTCTTTGTAAGAAAGTTTTTAAGTATTCTACAAAAATAGGTTAGGTGGGTTCTAAGCCCAATGGCTAAGGAATTTCTCAAACCCAAGGACCTTAAGTTTGAGTTAGGTATCACCCACAATTGGGGATCATGGTTGTACTTTAAGGACCATACAATCATAAGTTTTTTTGGTAGTCTTTTACTCCTAGAAATTTTCCCGTCACTGTTCAAGATAGGGTGGCTTTCTTAGAAATCACACATCAATTAGTTGATGTTGATAACTATTTGGTAGGGGGTTCACATAAGAAAAGATCAATGATCCCATCACAAGTTGTGATAGGGATGTATCATTTTTTGAATAGGAAAGCATATGATATCCTTGATTCTATTCTAAACAAGTATAGGCTTCCCTAATCCAAGTATAGGTTTTATGACTTTGAATGACTTATCAAAGGATGTTGGCAAGGCAAAGATGCAAGAACATCAGTGGGATGAGGAAGATGATGAAGACCTTATAAGAAATGCAAAAAATTATGAGGAGGTATTAAAAAGAAAGGAAAGATGCTATAAAATCAAATATGAAGAGAATAGAAGAAGGAAGGAGAAGAATTCTTATGCTCCTATTTGGTAGTCATTATTGATTCCAACGACTAGGATGAGGGCAATTTTTGCCACTTACATAGCTGTTAAAAGTATGCCTTTGCCTCATGAGAGGCCCCACTTGGATGTAATACCTCCAATACAAGTGGAAGAGGAGGAAAGGCCAAAATGTACTCAATCAATTGGCTCCCTCATTGGCCCTACTTCCCCTCTGCTAAGCCTTCAAGAATCTCCATCCACATCTACTCTTGACCCAAAGTCATCACACCTTGCCCCTTTAGAAAGGTTGCTTGGAGAAGTTTCCAAGAAGAAACCAATGGTTGCTTCATCCTCTGCTGGCCCTTTTTCTCAAGTACCAGAGAGCCCAAGGGCTGTGACCCCTTTGCATATGCTGTCCTCAGGAAGGAATATCCCATTTTAATCTTATAGCCATTTTGAATTCCAAGGAGATGAGCCTCTACCACCTCATATATTTGATACAAGGATAGGGGTTTAAGAGGGGAAAAGACTTGTGAGGTGGATTATATAACGAATATGCAAATCAAACATATAATCACATGAAATCCAAAGACATAATTTGAAATGCTCAAAACACGGACAAATGCATATACCTCACAAACCAATACCTTCTCCTTCAGATGGAGCTTGATGAAGCAAAGGTGCCCCTTGATGATGCTCCACTTGATGTGCTCCTCTTGCTTGCTTGATGTCGATGGCTCTCCAATGTTGTGCACAATATGAAATGGATTTTAGGAGGATGATATGGATAAAATGGTTAAGTGTGGATGAGATATGATTTGGACATGATAAGGTTGCTAAGATGATTTCCTAGGCTCAAAATGGCAACATAAGATTACTGAACTTGGAGATGAAGAATGAAGGGATGGAATCCTCAATTTATAGGAAGAGGAGAGGAAAAATGGATGGCTAGGATTGCTTGTGAGCTCCCACAAGGCCCAAGAAAGGGTGTGGAGACCAAGAGATATGCCTTAAAGGCATTTCTTGTCTCCACACTCCTCAAGGTACATTGGGAAGACTTCCCAAGGTGCCTTGAGAAGAGAAAGGTGCATTGGGAAGACTTCCCAATGTGCCTTGAGAGGAGCAAGGGATGTGACATTCCTTGAAGAATGGGGAGGAGGAATTTAAAATTCTCCAAAAAGAGATAATCATGGGGATTGGAGGAATAAGAAAGAATTAAAAGTTCCTTGGGAGAGGAGATGCCTAGAGGATTGTGAGATTTTGAAAATCTCACATTCACCTAGGAAAAGAGTATTAAAAGCTAGTGGTTGGATGGAAGGGACAAGGAGTTGACTTTGTGGCTAATCATGATGATTAGCCATTAGCAATTAATTAGGAGAAGGATTAGAGGAAATGTTAGGTGGGATTAGGATTTGTAGGAGGATTTGAATAGGAGAGAGGATGAGTGGAGGGAATTAAAATTTAGAAGAATAAGGTTAAGTAAGTTTTAGGGAGTTTCTAGAAGAATTTATTAGGTTAATGATGAATTAAGAAGATGATTTGTAGGAATCATGTAGGTTAACTAATTAATTGAAATTAATTAGCCAGGAGGAAGATTTATGAGGATTTAATTTTTTAGAAGAATAAAGAAAGGGATTGATTTATTAAATAGACTAGTCACATACTATAGTGACAATATTAATTATATTTAATTAATATTGAAGAGAATTTGAATTAACATAATTAATTAATTAATTATGTGAGGAATTAAAAATAATTAAAAATAATTATTTTCAATTGTCTACATTTTGCCCCTCTTTGAAATGAGGTGTGACGATGTGTTGATTCAAATAATAATCTCATTTTTTATTTATTATGATATTGATTTGATAGGATTCCCCAGCTCTTGATTGCTAAATTCTGGTATGATGATGCCCCCTCGGGAGATCAATTGAGATAATTGATTTTTGGAGTTTTGCAAGAATGATATCCTGATAGATTTGGTTTGATTTTTGCAATCGTGGTTTGATGAAAATACAAGTTCTTCGATTAGCTTGATGGCTTAGGTAGGTAAGATTGAAAAATCTTGTTCAATTCGATTGATAAGATCTAGATCCAGTCTAGTTTGAGGAAGGATTCATCCTGTATAAGACAAATATGATCAAAGTGTTTGGTTTCAGGAAGGATTCATCCTGTATAAGATGTGATTGATCACAACGTTTGGTTTCAGGAAGGATTCATCCTATATAAGACATGATCAGAGCGTCTGGTTTCAGGAAGGATTCATCCTGTATAAGACATGATTGATCACAACGTCTGGTTTCAGGAAGGATTCATCCTGTATAAGACATGATCATAGCATCTGGTTTCAGGAAGGATTCATCTTGTATAAGACATGATTGAGCACAACGTCTAGTTTCAAGAAGTATTCATCTTGTATAAGGCATGATCAGAGTGTCTAGTTTCAGGAAGGATTCATCCTGTATAAGACATGATCAGAATCATAATTAATTATGTGAGGAATTAAAAATAACTAAAATAATTATTTTTAAGTGTCTACATTTTGTCAGTGTGTAGAAGAGAGAAGGAGAAAAGGATGCCCCAATGTAAAGCATGGGAGGTGTATGCCCCCTTGAGATTTTTTTCGAAAAATGATGAAAAATTCTCAAAAAAAAGAGGAAGAAGAAACAGGGTGGAAGGGATAAATGAGGAAGAAATATGAAGCAGTCATGAAGAATTTGGAAAGAAGAATAGGAGATGAGAGACCACAAAGGAGAATGGGCCCTCACGGGGGGGCCATATTAGCCACAATGAACCCAATGAGGGGTCATTATTACACACAAGCTTTGGGCTACTCAGAGCAAAGAAGAAGAGAAGGAGAGATGGACCGCCTTCTAGTTCGTGATCATCGTGCTGAGAGGATCCGACGTTTCAACCGATCGATGAGCTATGGACAATCGGTGAGTAGGTCTATCCCTCATTTGAAATTTTTGATTTTAGGTAATTCTTAGGGCTAGAAATAGGGGTCAAGCTTAGGCGAGAAGCGCTGATCGCCGTTTCAGTGTGTGTGCTCCTAGAACAACGCGAGTGCTCACAATTAGCGCGGGCACTCGCCAAGAGCTGGTCAGGGTAGGGGAATTTGGGAGGGCTATGGGGGGATCAACACGAGTGCTTGTGCTTTAGTGTAGGCACCCAAGGGATTACGCGGGTGCTCGTGCTGAAGTGCGGGCATTCGCGTTGACGGGGTTGGAAGGGGAAAATAGAGGAAAGGGGGAGCTCTGTTGGCGCAAGCGCCTGGAAAATGGCGAGTGCATTACGGTTTTGGCATGAGCACTAGGTAAATCAGCACATGCGCCTGGGAAGGGGGGATGCATTTTTTCTTAGAATTTTTGGTATGGGAGAAAGGGTATGGTTTGTTTCGGAGGTGAGGAGGGGGTTTTGAGATGTGAAAGTAATGATTTGGTGTAATGTATGTAGGTGGAGAGGGGACCACTAGCATCGAGGGAACATTGGCTAGCGATGATGAGTCTGTACCATGAGTCAGACGGCGATGAGCTGGAGGTTCTAGATGCATTAGGATTACATTATGTAGGCAGGTGGCCTAGGATATGGGCACATACTGCTATGATGACTCCATTAGTGGAGAGGTGGGATAGTCAGTATAACACCTTTCATTTACCGACTGGAAAAGTGATAGTGACCCTATTAGATGTTTGGAGGATCTTGAAGATCCCCATTCGTGGTGTGATCCCTAAGTATCAGTTGGATGTGGCCAATTTTTATCTGAGGGAGGTGTGCGAGTATGAGACGTTGCTGATGCTAGATAGGAGTAAGATGCACTTGGGCCGAGCGATGGGTATCCGATAGATTCCTCGGTTGGTTTTAGTGATTTGCGGCTTTTTGAGTGGGCAGATCCTACTAGATTTGGGTGGACACGGATATCCTCTAGGGTGGAGTTGATGTGTTTACTTCATGGTGCATGATGGCATTCAGTATGCATGGGGCTCTGCGATGCTGGCCTAGCTTTATCATGATATGCACCTGGTGACCTATAGAGAGTATGCCAATTTGTCTGCGGGGGTTACACAGTTACACATCTGGGCATGGGAGCATATTGCAGTGATTCGGCCACTGAGGGTTCAGGACAGATGACCACGATAGCCATTTGTGGATAGGTACAAGGGACTGCTACATTACACAGAGACAACATCCGTGTGGTTTTGGAGATGAATCCTAGATGAGCTGGCGCAGTTTACATGGAGGCCATTTTTGGGGTGTGAGCAGTGGAGGGATGGCTGGAAGTTGCACTGGGCAGGAGTTGAGATGTGGATTTTTAGCAGGTCAGTCTATATCATGGATTATTATGCTCCATTCAGGGTGGCTTGACAACTTGGGTAGGTGCAGGATATAGTGGGCGATATCCCGGTGTATCCTCGGATTACACGGGAGGTGATATATTGGGGGCCTACATCGAGTCCCTTTGATGGGCGGACGAGCTTCTAGATAACTTTTCACATAGTCTAGGATGAGCGGATGGGAGCAGGGGAGGACCGAGGTATGACAGGTGGATATAGGAGCTGGTGGGAGGGGCACTTGCCAATACAGCTTACCATTCCTGGGGTTTTGGATGATGAGGAGTTGGAGCTGGGGGTTGATCAGGTGGTGGGTGGGGAGGATGATGGCCCAGGAGAGAGAGTTGTAGTTTGGGCAGGGCGTGGTGCGGGTGGAGGGTAGAGGAGAGTCCGAGTTGTGTGGTGGAGGGGTCCAGAGGAGGAGGGAGGGGATGGAGAGGATGCCCAAGTGGGAGAGGCTGTGGAGGTCGCAGTAGGTGAGAGAGAGGAGGCTGCAGTTAGGGAGGGAGAGGCTGTGCCCATGGATATCCCTGAGGCACAAGTAGGGGAGATGGGAGGACCGACATAGGCTGATTTTGACCGATTATAGCAGGAGCGGGATGGCTATCGAGTGAGGCTTCATTCCGTTGATAATGAGCTACAGGTAGAGAGAGCTCGGGGGGAGAGCGTGGAGGCAGAGGTGGGGCGGCTAACATAGGAGATACCTGATCTGACAGAGAGTTTGCATACTGCCAAGACAAAGGTGGATGCCTTGAGGGTGGAGGGGGAGGAGGCAGAGAGGATGTTGGAGGAGGCTCAGATAGGTACAACTATAGCAGGGCTATAGGATGTCATTTGGCGATAGGATGCCGATTTAGAGGGATTACAGGTGAGAGTGCAAAGGGTGGAGGCAGATGTGATACGGCTGCGGGGGGAGAGGGATGCAACTCGCCAGGCATTGATTCCTGTAGGGTTGGCGTAGATATTTTCTGATAGTCTACAGTAGTGAGAGAGAGCTGAGAGGTCAGTTTGAGAGGTACAATATTATAGGGGTTTATATCATGGAGTAGTACCTACAGGACTACGAGCAGCCTCGTACACTAAGAGTGTGTGATCGCAGAGGATCCAGAGTTAGTGATTGAGTTAGAGTCAACAGACAGGGGGGTTAGTGGGTTTTCAACCACCAATAGGGGGAGCAGGAGGAGTAGGAGGATCGGGTGGGGGTGGTACAACAGAGGGGGGTGGAGAGATAGGAAGGGAGAGCTAGCTCCTTGTATTGCTTGTGTATTAAATTTTGACCCTTCGAGGTGATCATTATATCATGACAAACACATTTTCCTCTTTATATATATATACATGATTTGATTGGTGGCAGATGATGTGTAGCATTTATTGTGATGGATTATTTTTGTTTTTCTTAGGATGTCATATATGGATGTAATTATGGATGTGCTATGCTGACCTATTTTGTGATGCAGAGTGAATGCTTATATATGTATGTTTATGATGTGTTGCTGACATAGTTTTTGGATGCAGGATGGATGCTTATATATGTATGTTTATGATGTGTTGCTGACATAGTTTTTGGATGCAAGATGAGTGATTTTTATGCTTTATTATTAAATAAACATGTGTGAATGATTTATGATACAGTCTAAATGTAATGCTATATGGATGAGTGTATCTTTTATTTATGTGATGCAATCTTATATGGTAAATGTTTTATGGAAAATATGTCTGTCTAAGAAATGCACTCTACTTGATGTGAATGATTTAATAAAAAGAGGGAACATGCCAATAATAACACAATGATCTTAGATAGAAGAATATGGAATAGATGGGAAGTGGGGAAAATTGAGAACTCCATGGGATTATTGAGTTTAGGATTTGATGGAATGATGGTGAGATTTTATGCACAACAAATGTGCAGAGCCAACCTAGTTTGATATTGCCCTGAGTGACTTGCACCACTGATTATAGAAATCAGGGTGCCATGAGAAACCCAAGGCGTGGACTAACTCTTTAGACAAATAGGAATTTCTCGCACACAACAATGCAAGTGTTAAGAAACACTAATACAAAGTTGTGGGTTCGTGCAAGGAAACCCTCAAACACACCGATACCTCTTGTACACAAGAAGGTAAGTGTTGATAAACACTAGTACCAGATTGTTAGTTTATACAAGAGAGATCCAAAACATGCCCTGCTATGGAAATATGCCCTAGTATGCACCTATTGTAACATACCTGGATATGGTAAACCCAAGTAGTCGTAGATAGTTGCAATCTTAGGGCAAAAGATGCAAGTCTAAATGAAAAGATCCAACAAAATCTAACCAGTCAATTCTTCCATGACCAAATGATACCTCTCACCAAGAGTAGGACTAGGATGGGGGATTAGGTTGCCAAGTGAGGGAAGGAATCATCCCTAGGGAAAAGTCGACTTGTGGATTTAGGCAAGTGATTTTGTATGGTTTTGAAAAGTGACCTGCAGACTTGGGATTGTTTCTCAAGACTTCTTGAAGCTTATAGACAAGCATAGAAGCTTAGTTTAATGGGACATTCCTTGTTCATGATTCAGGTGAAGACTCATCATTATACGCGTGTTTTATTAGGAGGTGAAAGAGAAGGAATGTTGCGAATGGGAGGACTAGATGGGGGGGGGGGATTTTCAGTATCAATCTGATAGACAATGGTTCCATTTATTTACCTTGGTGCCTGCATAGAGGTTTTTGCCAAGGTACTTGTCCATAGCGCCACAAAGTGGTTTTCACTAATGGACGAATTGTTTTTTTTTGTTTTTTTTTGTGTCACAAGGTGCCTGTTTGCCAGGTTTTCACCAAAGTGACGATTTTTTGACAATTTAAGACTTTTTGAGGACTAGGTATAAAATCTTTTGAGGTGCATGATATTCATTGGATCCTCCAAAGGATCGCCTTTAGGAGTAGCCAACTGATAAGCTCCTGATCCATATTTTTCTATGATTATATATGGTCCAAGCCAATTAGGCTTGAACTTGCCTTTCTTTTCTCTTTCTTCTAGATTTTTCTGATTCTCCATGAGGACAAGATCACCAACTTGGAGTTCCCAGGTTCTGACTCTTTTGTGATAACTCATACGCAAGCGGTTCTGATATACTCGAAGATGATGCAAGGCCTTGAGGCACCTTTCATCTAATGATTCTAGCTCTTGTAAGTGGGAATTTCTATATTCCTCAGCTGGTAAGATATTTTGCAGTGATACCCTTAGAGAGGGGATCTTGATCTTAAGGGGAAGGATGGATTCAGAACCAAATACTAGGGAATAAGGAGTGGCGCCTATGGGGGTGTGGATGGAGGTGCGATAGGCCCACAAAGTAGGATGGAGTTGGAGATGCCAATCAAGGCTAGCTTCATTGACTATCTTTTTGAGGATTTTGATTAGGGTTTTATTAGAAGCTTCAGCTTGGTCGTTGCCTTGGGGAGAATATGGGGTGGAGAAGCAATGTTGGATGTTGAATTTTTGGCAAAGTTCTTTGACATCCTGGTTTTTAAATTGTTTGCCATTATCAGTGATAATAACTTTTGGAATGCCATATCGGCATATTAGGTAATTCAGGATGAATTTGGATATCTGCTTACCACTGGTAAAAGTAAGGGGGATAGCCTCTACCCACTTGGTGAAATACTCGGTGGTGGTTATAATGAATTTATGTCCGTTGGAAGATGGAGGGTGAATTTTCCCAATGAGATCGTGCGCCCATTGTGAGAAGGGCAATGATGTAATAAAAGGCTGTAATGCTTGTGATGGTGCATGAATCTTGTCACCATGTTGTTGGCAAGGGATGCATTTCTTCACATAGTTATATGAATCTACTTCCATTTTAGGCCAATAGTATCCTGTTCTCATAAGTTTTTTAGCCAATGTGAGTCCACTTGAGTGTGCCCCACAAATACCATCATATACTTTGCATAATGCCCATTCTGCCTCTTGTTTATCTAAACACCTTAGGAGGGAACCATCAAAATGCCTTCTGAATAGGGTATCTCCAAGAATGGTGTAACGAGCACGTCGGCGAATGAAGGTTTGTTGTTGGGTTTTAGTTAGACATGGGGGAATGGTATTGTCTTTGAGGAAAGTGAAGGTTTCTTCATACCAAGGGGACTCAGGACAAATGAGAACACACACCATTTCAGAGTCTGGTAGGTCATATGCTGGTATAAATAGTTGCTCAACCAAAAATTCGCACTTCTAACTGTGTGCTAGCATTTGAAGGAGGGAGCCAATGGTGGCCATTGCATCTGCAGCCCTGTTGTTTGTTCGTGGGATTTGATCAAACTTGATTGTCATGAAATGTTGCTTAAGATCTTCAACCATGGTATGGTAGGGAAGGAGTTTATCATCTTTTGTCTAGTACTCATCATTGACTTGTTTTATGACAAGCTGGGAATCGCCATAGACTTGTAACTCTTTTATTTTCCAGTGGATAGCCAGGTGCAGACCTGTGATGAGTGCTTCATATTCTGCTATGTTGTTGGTACATGCAAAGGCTATCTTGTATGATTTAGGGATGCCATCTCCTTGAGGTGTGACCAATAATATTCTTGCCCCCAATCCATTTTGGGTGTAGGAGCCATCAAAGTATAATTGCCATGTGGAGAATGTGGAAACAATCATAATGAAGTCATCTGGTAATTCTGTGAGAAGAGGATGGTCACTTGGAAGTGAAGCTTCAACCAACTGATCTGGAATGACCTATCCCTTGATTGCCTTTCTATCCACATATTAGATGTCAAACTCACTTAGGAGCATGACCCATTTGGCTGTTCTACTAGTGAGAGTAGCTTTTGACAGGAGATATTTAAGTGGATCAATTTTAGCAATTAGTTTTGTCTTGTTGTTTAGCATATAGTGACGTAGTTTCTTTGTGCTGAACACTAATGCCAAACATGCTCTTTCAATGGGGGTATAATTGAGTTCATATCCTACCAGTGTTTGACTGATGTAGTAAATGGAATGTTCCTTCCCTTGGTCATCTGTTTGTGCCAATAATGCCCCCAATTCCACTGTAGTAGCACATATATACAAAATAAGGGGTTTTCCAAGAGTAGGAGGCATCAACATTGGAGGTGATGCTAGATATTCTTTTAGTTTCTCAAAGGCCTTTTGGCATAAGCAGTCCCATTTGAATTTCATGTCCTTGCACAAGATATGTATGAATGGATGGCATTTATCTGCTAGTTGTGAAATAAAGCATCTAACATGTTGGAGTTTCCCTTGGAGACTACATAGTTGTCTGAGAGTTTTTGGTGGAGGCATTTCCATGACAGCTTTTACTTTTGCTGAATCGGCCTCGATGCCTCTGTGGGAAACAATGAATCCTAATAATTTTCCCGATGTGACTCCAAACACACATTTTGGGATTCAGGTGGACTTTGTATTTTTCTAATCTTTCAAAGATCTGCTTTAGAATGGGAATATGTTCTTGTCTTGTCTTAGATTTGCCTGGCAGATCATCCACATAGTCCTCCATAATTTTGTGTAAGAGGTCATGAAAAATTGTCATCATGGCACGCTGATATGTAGCTCCCACATTTTTGAGGCCAAAAGGCATGACCCGATAATAAAAAGTCCCCCATGGTGTTGTGAATGCAGTTTTATGCTGATCCTCATCTGCAATCCTGATTTGGTTATATCCTAAAAATCCATCCATAAGTGACAACATCTCATGCCCTGCTGTAAGGTCCACAATCATATCTATATTTGGGAGTGGGAAATCATCTTTAGGACAAGCTCTATTTAGATCTTAGAAATTTGTGCAGATGCGGATGCCCCCAGCAGGTTTGCCAATAGGTAGAACTTTGGAGACTTATTCAGTGTAATCTATTGGTTTGATGAATTCTGCATCTAACATCTTTTGGAGTTCCGCTTTGACCAAGAGTGCAATATGTGGGTGCATTTTGCATAATTTTTGTTTTATAGGTTTTGTATCTAGATGGATAGTGAGATTGTGAACCACCAAGGTGGGATCCAACCCTGGCATATTAGCATAGGACCATGCAAAATTGATTTTTACCTTTGTAAGGAAGTTGATGAAATCTTGTTTCTCCTTTTCTGTGAGGGACTTGGTAATGAACACATTTTTTGGAATGACTTCAGTGCCCATGTTGATGCTGTCTGTTTCTTCTATCAGCAAATTTGATTTGTCCTATGGAAGGTAACCAATGGTAGGGAGGTCAAGTCCCTCATCGTCAAGTGCCTTTTCTAGGTTTTCACTTTCGGATACGCCCTTTATTTTTATTTTTTGTTCATCCAAAGGTGCCTCAAGGAGGTTTTCACCTAGGGAATCATGTCTTTTCCTTTTATTATCTTTTTTGTGGCTAAGGGCATTGTCTTGATTACCAAAGTATCCCTTTTCATGTAGTTGGATACCCTCGATCCTGTTACAATCTTCCATATTTTGCACCGTCAAGAGAGCAATGAGAGCATTATAGTTAGCACAAATATCTAAAGTAGGTTTGTCTCGTTAGCCCCAGTCAATGAGTTTAGGATGGACAAGATGTAGCTCATGTGAAGTGGGAGGGGTTACGGGGGTGATGGTATTGATGTAAGCATCAAAGAAGATATCTTTCTCATATTCATAAGGCATTTCATGGAATCCTCTTCGTCAGTGCTTTCGATATCCAAAGAAGGACTAGAAGGGGCACCGACGATAGTAATCTTAGGCATCGGGGTGTACCCTAAGCCTTTGTTGTATTTGTAGGAGATAGGATTTATGGGTGCTTTTCTTCCTTTCTCCTCTGGTCCCAGGTAGTGTTCTTTTGAAATAGCTCAATTTGATGTTGTTTTGGCACGTCCCACTGGAATTTCTTGATAAGATGTCACCATCTTTGTAGGAAATTGGCGAAGGTTTCTCTGGGCCTTTGTTTTGTATTGCATAGGTCCATCATAGAAACATCATTAACCATGTTGTAAGCATAGTGGGCCACAAAATTTTCTGCCAAGTCTGGAAAGGAGACAATGGAACCTCATGGTAGAGATGAGAACCATGTTAGGGCATCTCCCATGAGACTCTTGAGAAAGAGTCTTCGAAGATAAAGGTCACTATAGGAGACTTCTTGGCATAAGATGTGAAATTCTCGGACATGGTCGCGGGGGTCTCCTTTGCCTTCATACTTGGTGAATTTGGGGATCTCAAATCCTGGGGGGTAGGGTGCAACTAATATAGATGGGTCGTAAGGACAAGGGAAAAACTCTTTGAATGAGTAAGTTTTCCTTTTATTAGTCTTTTCTTTCATGTCCTTGATGATATTTTTCATGTCTTGAATTTCCTTGATGAGGTCTTGTTGTGGACTTTGATAATGATGAATTGTATTTGCCCCAAGACTTGGATGAGCAAAAGAAGGTGCACCACCACCAATATATTGATATGATTAGGAGGCAGGAACATGGGACGTGAGGACTGATATCATAGGGATTTGTGTGATAGTTGGTTGTGGTTCACAAACTGTTGTGACGGGATTGAGTACGACCCGGATAAAACTTGTGACATTGTTGGCAGGAAGGGAAGTTTGTGGAATAGAAATATGTGGTTGAACGAAAGGAGGTGGTATAGAAGTGTGTTAAAGAATAGATGAGATTGGATGTGATAGTGGCCGGTATGGATGGTAAGGAGGAAGAAGGTGGGATAGAGACCACGGTGGGAGGTGCCACGGGTGGCATTGATTGAGCTTGGATGATTGATGGGGCTGAAATTGATTAAGTTTGAATAATAGGTGCAACACTTTATGTGGGAGTGAGGTCTCCTTGTGGTTTTTGGGCGAGAGTGGATCTATTAAATTCAGGTGGAAGTTGAGGTCCATTTTCAAGGAGATTTTTCAAAAGTGCAGTAGGATTGTGTTGAATAAACTTTTCCATCATCTCTTGGTTATAAGAATCCGCTAGGAAAGTTTGCACTTCCAGAGAGAGTTCATCTTGGCTAACCATGTTAGGATTTTGGCTTTGATCTTGATTGCTAGGTTGCCCACTTTGTGTAGGATCTTGCATGGGATCTTCATATAGGCCACTAATGTTCGGCATGCCATATTGTTGTTTAGCCATCTTTCTCTTTTGGGATCGAGTTGTGACCATACATGAATAACCTTAGAAAAGTTTGGAGGGGGGATTTTGTGATGAAAGGACTTAGCAAGATATTTGTGGAATTTTGGATTTTGTCTTTTATGACAAGGGATTTTTTTGATTGGTGGGGTTCTTGGATTAGAGCCCGGATTTGATTATGATTTGACACCTTAGTCCTTGGATGAGGATTTTAGGTGGTGGATGCAACCACAAGCAAGGTGATGACCAATCTGGGTAGAATTTAGACCTTGGATTGATGATTAAAAAGCCTCTCTTATACCAAGGGTTGAATAATGACCCTAAGCAAAGTAAAGACATGAGTTAAAAGTCTTGATCAACTCAAAAAGGATTAGGCAAAAGGTACTTGGAGAGGATTCTCCTTCAAGCATGAGAGCCAACTGATTAATTATGAGGTCTAAATGAAATTTCACAAGGCATGTAACTTTAACATGAGGTTAAAGTGGATTAGAGGATGATTGGATTTGGATTTTGATAATTGATTTGATAGTGGAGGGAGATTGATTTGATGTACTAAGTCCTTGGGAAATTCGAAGATGATTGATTGAGGAGGCATGATAGTGATGACTTAGAAGAAACTTGATGACTAGGTTGTTCTTGGCATGAACATGACTCAATTGGCAAAGTTGTATGAAGGGATACGACCACCCTGATTTTGGAGATAATTGGTGTTTTAAAGGACGAGTCTAAACCTTGATGGAGAGCATAGACTCTTAGTTTCTCACTTAGGCTTATGAGACATGGGACGAACGAAGTTTTGACGCAATTTTGGACTTTGTGTGGGTAATGACCTGGATAATTGTTTGTGTCTGGACAAATGTTTTGTAAAGTGTTTGAGGATAATGACATGTTTTTAGTCTTCTCTTGGCAAATATGTATCAAACGAAGCAAACACAATGATCAAATGCAATTGGATTCAAAGACACTCATGCTCATATACAACACTCTTAAGGCTAGCAAGGACAATAGTCATTGGATCCCAATTGGTTTCCCAGCTACAGTTACCCAGAGTAGACACTTAGATGCTTGACCCCACTGGCTCCCCTCCACGACACTCACTTCTTGGGGCAGCCAAGCATCAATTCCCATGAAAACTCCTCATGGTGAACTTTGTGTCTCTACTAAGGGCCGTAAAACTATGGGCAGCTTTGGAGGTTTGACCTCCTGCACCAATGACTAGAAGGTTTTTTTGGCCACTATGAACAAGGTGTTTAGTAAGTCTTCCTATGAGGAGCTACCTTTCACAGTTGTGCAAGCGCAATTGAGGCCTATAGCCCAATGAAGCACCAAGAACTTAGTAGTCACGCAAGTGTGATTGAGATCTCTAGGATCCTACTAAGCACCCAATGTGAGAGTGAACTCTCATATAGCCCCAACCATTGACCCTTTCGTAGTCAATGGCCTATTTATTATAGTGAGTTGGGAACCCCAGGTCTAGGTGTACTCACTTGGGTCATTCCCCTCTTACCTTCTCAAAGAGAAAGTTGGGAGGGCAAGCCCGCTAGAGTTAACATGCAATCAAACAAGAAAAGGTTGGAGGGTCTGGATTTTTGATCGTCTAGTAAGATGAGAGCATACTCTCCTACCTTTATGCTTTTCTTAAAGACACATAAGACAATGGTTCATTCCATTTTAATTAATATCTAGGTGCCTAATTAAATGCACAATATTTGGTTGAATCTGCTTAGGCAATCTGCAAAACAATGAGATTAGTAGTTTTTTCTGATTTTCTGAGTCTTGGACGGTCGGATTTAAGCTACAAAACTAAAAAGATAGAAATTAGTCCTAACTATACTGCACATACAGCACACGCACTGAACTGCAGTCACCTGCACCGAAACGCTTGCATACGCACTGAACCAAATAAAACAAGTAAATAAATTGACAGATCACACAAAATAGGAAGGAATTTTATACCTGTCTGTCACACTGGTTGAAAATGCTCACGTTGAAATGCCTGCACTCACGCTAAAACGCCTGTGCTTGCGCTAAAACTGAAAAACAAAGATTAGTAGGAGTTAGTGGGTAAAATTTCAAAATTCAATTCCAAATAACAGAGTGGGAATTTTGGAAAAAGCAGTCACGCTGGTTTGAATCAGACATGCTAAAATGCTTACACTTGTGCCGAAACGCTTGCACATGCGGCAAATAAATAGACAGAGAGTGAAATTTTTAAATTTTTAGAAGCGAAAAAAATAAAATTTCCATGTTAGGATGTGGTCGTGCTGATGTGTGTGCGCTCGCGTTGATGCACTTGTGCTCATGCCAAAACAAGTTTTTTGTCGCGCTAAACCCGAGGCGATCGCGCTGATTTGAAGTCTCTCACGCTGTTCCAGAACCTGCATCTCACGACTCACAAAAACTCACAAAAAATATTAGTTTTTAGGGACGTGGGTCCCACTGGGCATGCCGGAATAAAGAGGGGAAAAGACTTGTGAGGTGGATTAGATAATGAATATGCAAATCAAACATATAATCACATGAAATCCAAAGACATAATTTGAAATGCTCAAAACAAGGACAAATGCATATACCTCACAAACCAATACCTTCTCCTTCGGATGGAGCTTGATGAAGTGAAGGCGCCCCTTTATGATGCTCCACTTGATGTGCTCCTCTTGCTTGCTTGTGTGGATGGCTCTCCAATGTTGTGCACAATATGAAATGGATTTTAGGAGGATGATATGGATAAAATGGTTAAGTGTGGATGAGATATGATTTGGACATGATAAGGTTGCTAAGATGATTTACTAGGCTCAAAAGGGAAGCATAAGATTATTGAACTTGGAGATGAAGAATGAAGGGATTAAATCCTCAATTTATAGGAAGAGGAGAGGAAAAATGGATGGCTAGGATGGATTCAAGATGAAGGGCTAGGATTGCTTGTGAGCTCCCACAAGGCCCAAGAGAGGGTGTGGAGACCAAGAGATATGCCTTAAAGGCATTTTTTGTCTCCACACTCCTCAAGGTACATTGGGAAGACTTCCCAAGGTACCTTGAGAAGAGCAAGGTGCATTGGGAAGACTTCCCAATGTGACTTGAGAAGAGCAAGGGATGTGACATTCCTTGAAGAATGGGGAGGAGGAATTTAAAATTCTCCAAAAAGAGATAATCATGGGGATTGGAGGAATAAGAAAGAATTAAACATTTCTTGGGAGAGGAGATGCCTAGAGGATTGTGAGATTTTGAAAATCTCACAGTCACCTAGGAAAAGAGCATTAAAAACTAGTGGTTGGATGGAAGAGACAAGGAGTTGACTTTGTGGCTAATCATGATGATTAGCCATTAGCAATTAATTAGGAGGGGGATTAGAGGAAATGTTAGGTGGGATTAAGATTTGTAGGAGGATTTGAATAGGAGAGAGAATGAGTGGAGGGAATTAAAAATTAGAAGAATAAGGTTAAGTAAGTTTTAGGGAGTTTCTAGAAGAATTTATTAGGTTAATGATGAATTAAGAAGATGATTTGTAGGAATCATGTAGGTTAACTAATTAACTAAAATTAATTAGCCAAGAGGAAGATTTGTGAGGATTTAATTTTTTAGAAGAATAAAGAAAGGGATTGATTTATTAACTAAATCAGTCAGATACTATAGTGACAATATTAATTATATTTAACTAATATTGAGGAGAATTTGAATTAACATAATTAATTAATTAATTATGTGAGGAATTAAAAATAATTATTTTTATGTGTCTACAGGGGTTACAATTCAAGATCCTCCCAAGTAGTGGGCCATAGATGCATTCAAACTTGGAGGAGATCTTAGTGGGGATGCGATATTGAATGCTTGTCAATAGTTCATGAGTGATGATGATTTTATAAATACTAGAGAGTTCAGGTAATTTGTCATATGAAATTTGACAAATGAGATGGAAAGGAGTAGGGGTATTAAATTTGATGATTTGGAAAGTGAAGAGAGGCTGAGAATGAAGGATGAAGTGTTGAAGGATGCAAAGGAGCAATTTATAGCTATGACTCCAGAGATAGGAAGGGTGATTGTGAAAAGGAGTGGAGTACTCCTTTTGGAAGGATGAGACATTTACTCTTCTATTGTTTTTGATAAATTAAGGAAGAGGCATGATATAGTTTTGGATTCAATGGATCCAACACAAAGGGTGAAAGTACTTTCAGGAGTACTATTTGGTGATTGCCTTGATCAATTAGCTATTTGGTGTCTTCAGAGAGTTACAAGAAGACCTAATATGAACTATGAGGTTGATCAATTATTCAGAAGCATGTTGGTCAAGAGAGTGGCTGACACATCCATCACAAAGGCAACATGCCTCAATCTAAATGTGGTAAAGTTTACTCATAAGCTATCCTTGAAGACAAAAGAGGTCACCATTCTAAGGGAAAGGGTGACTACTCTGTAGAAACAATTGTATGCAGGACCTACGTACACACCTCTAGGAAGGATTGAGCATACATCTGATGAATTTATAGGATTGAGGAATGATTTGGCTCAGGATCGATTGGAGATAGTTAGTTTGAGTAATGAAAAGGATGTGATAAAGGCAGATGCTTTGCAGATGGAGAGGAGAGTAAAGATAGATGTGGCAAAATCACCGTTGAAATCAAAGATCAATGAAATCTTGGACCATGTAGATGCAACATGCGATGAACATAGGAAGTTGCTAAGGCTTTCCCAAGAACATTTGAAGTGGAAACATTTCATGGCCTTCTCATTATCTCATATGAGAAAAACAATTGTAGTATTGGAGATTTCACTAATTAAGCCTCTCCCAAGTTTCTTACATGCCATGATTGAGGGCTTTAAGGCCAGGTTTGAGGTGATAAAACAAATCTTTACTATGCACAGGATGTATACATATAGAATTGAAAGTGATCTTAGAGGCTTCCATTGTCTGGTCACCAGTCATATGCCTACTTTGTTTGATAGAGAGAAAATAAAAATATAGGGAGAAAAGGTCCTAAGGTCCAAGACAAAGTGGATAGCTGACATCAAGAAAACTCAGAGTGAGATGTTTCCTAATATTATTTCAAATGATGCACAACTCATCAACAAGTTAGGATCATACATGGATGCACTATCAAGGTTTGATAGTGGTATGACCAGAATGGAGGTGATCAGATCAGAAATTAAAATAGAGAATATTAGCAGCACCTCAAGGCTCTCCAGGACCTCAAACAACATGGATTTGAATATATCTAATCCTTTCCTCCTCTCTTTTTTGTGTTTTTTCTAATTTTGAAATTTTGAATTTTTAAATCCTCAATTTCTCGCCTTTTTTATTTTCTTGTTTATTTCTTTATTCTTCTCAGTTAAAAGGATATTTGATGGTGTATTTCTTGATTGAATCACTATTCTTTTCTTCTACCTCAAAGATTTTTATCTCTACCTTGCATATTTATTTCATATCTTTGGGAAAAACTCATAAGCTACTCTTTATCACTATGTATTAAATAGGTTTGCAGGATTATCATACTTTTTAATTTGATAAGGGATCTTGGATGAAGAAAAGGAAGACTCTAGATAATCTCATATCATCTCTAAAAACTACCACTTGCAGAGGAGTAGAAAAGAATATATGTCTTTGTCAGGAAGTTGAAAAGTTTTATCTTTTTCTTGTTAGTCGGTCATCTAATTTCTGATTTTGTAAAAGGCCCAAAGCTTGTTGCATCCTCAATTTTTCTATAAGAGGATATTCAAGGCCTTATTTTTCTTCTTCTTCTTTCTCATGAAAAATACAATTCATACAACTTGAGGCTATTGTACTAGTTTTTTGACTGTTGAGATTTTTAATTGCAATCAAGGTTGAAATATTAATTCACAACTCAAGGATTTTTATCCACACTAAGCAACCCTACATGAACTTGAAGCTACATTTAATTATCAACCCAGGGACGTGAACTTGAAATGAGACAACCTTGTATATGCACTATGGAAGCCTTCTAAGTTGTTATTTCAATTGTGTATATTAAATAAACTTAGAATTATAAATTGAATTGAAAACATGACAACACTGGAAATAAAACTAACTACACAATAATGGTTGCAGGAAGACTGGTTATTTGCAACAATAGTGGCTGCAGGTTGACTATTCTAAAACTAGTGAAATTAAATATACTGAAAACAAAACCTATCATAACCAACTCACTAATAAAAGTAAAGCATAATGAATAAAAATATAAACTATGATGAAATCATAGTTCCTCAAGTGGCCCTTGCTTGAGTTGCTTCAATCTGTCATTATTATTCCATCTTCAATAGAGAAGCTTCAATGCTTAAATAATCATCTTATTGCAAATCAAATATTACATGGACATATATCAGACTTGTTGATTGAACATGAACACCACTAACAAGACTCAACACTAACTGGATATTCTCTAAACACTCTCAACTCTACTATTCTCAACACTACTTTCTCACAATTTAACAAAATCTTAGATTTATGCTTGAGGCTTGAGAGTTGAAGTAATTACAAACTCAACAACTTATTACAAATTTTATTTCTCCTGTGACAGAAAGGAGATGACTTATTCTACTCATGACTAGTAATAAAGATTAAACTAACAAGAGTTGAGAGAGTTCTAATCCTCTTCAAACTCTACAACTATAAAATACAGTCATGGCTAAACATGTGTACAAAACATGTTAAAATTATTTATGAATCATAAAATATTGTTTACACAAGATTCTACAATGTTCCTTGACTTCAATAAATCCAAAATCATGAGCTCATGAAGAGGTATAAGAGTCCAAGTTGAATTAGAACTCAATCCTTAATTGATGCCTAGAAATTTGCTAGTTTGTCTCAGTCAACTTTTGATGAATGCTTCTCATTAAATATTCTAAATCATCTCAAACAATTTAAACCCTTTTTATATATCCTTTTAATATTTCCAGATCATTTTTTAAATCTGAATTTTGTTGAGAAACAAGTGAGATATGTCTATTTTACTAAAACTGGTCTTTTGACTTTTTCTGCACTTCCAATCAACTGCTACATCTGTCAATTGCCAATTTGCTCCTCCTCCTTTCTAGATATACGAATGAATCAAACCACTAAAAAACAACATGTTAATCCTTCTTAAGTAATTTACATTCAATAATAACCATTTATTATAATATTTTGTCATTATTTAGCATTGACTATCTAGACATACATATGCATATCAAACACCATTAATCCTAGTTAATGCTTCACAAAACCAAGGTAATGTTTGGAAATTACTTGGAAGGACATTATAAAAATGAGGTAAAGTATCATAAAATATGAAATAATATAGTCAATTTATAGGCTCATCATTTACCAAGGGTGAACAACATGCAAGAGTGTTCATATGTTTTGTAGTGCAATATTGTGATTATGTTTCATGTTCCATTTGTAGTCAATCTTTTCAAAGGATATATACATACATTCTGCATAATAAAAACATCTAGAAATCCAATTCTATTATTGTTTCTCTCTCTTTTTAATCCAAAGTCTTATATGAATCAATAAAATCAAGGGTTTTTGGTTCATGTCTCTTCACTGTGTTGATCAGTTTGAATGCTTTTTAGCTTCTTCTAAAGTTGTAGATTAAATATGCTAGTCTTATTCAAAGAGGCTCTATGTAGAGAACAAGAATTGAGGTACAATTGTGAAATTCATTTCATGTTATGACTGGTATCAGATATCAATCATACTAGGCAAAAGATGGTGCAGACATGCATATTATATATTGTAATAATGATTCATCTAAGTGCTTAGCCCAATGGACGTGGCACTAATCATGATAATGCATAATTAACTATGGCAAGGAGAAGGATTTATCAAAAATAAATATAATAACCATTTTAAGTTTATTAATTTTTGCATTCAAATACATAGGATAACTGGTTTTCACTGTGATCATAATTACATAAGGATGAAGACCACATCCCATGAGGTTTAAAGATAATTGACTCACATAGTAGTCCAAGAACACATCTGTTGTAGCATCATAAAAGTTAGGGGAATTTCAAAGATGCTGTTGTAAGGGATACCCACCCAGGTCTAATAGAGCCTGAAGTGTAGAGAGTGTGATTAGTTTCTTATCCTTGATCATCACTCTGTCAATTGGCCCACTGATCCAAGGCCTTGAAGATTAATATTGGCCTCTCATAGAGGAACTTTGGAGTAATCAGTTGGAAACACCAACACAACAATTGGTAATAGAAAATGGTTCCTATTTGGAAAGCTTAACCATTTGAGGTAGATCTAGAGATGACATAGGACCTTCATGTTAAAGAATCAATGTTTGATGGAACAAACTTTAATAATTGGAAGGAAAGAATGGAATCTTACTTGGAAGCATTGAAAAATGGAATCTAGGTTATTATTCAGATGAGTTATCAATACCCTCTAAATGGACATCAGCTCCAAATGAAATTAAGGCTCAGGAGACAAATACAAAAGCTAGAAGAATTCTTATCAGCTATCTTAGTGATGAAGTATTTGGTAAGGTTAAAGGAATGAAATAAGAAAATAGAATCTTGAACAAGTTATGTTATACATATGAAGGTAATTTGAAGACTCAACAAGCAAGACTTTTGAATCTAAAGCAAAAATTTGAAGGTTTTAGAATGGCTCATGATATTGAAAGTGTTGAGAGCTACATACATAGAGTGAATGATATAGTAGAGGTTATCTGATCCATTGGTGGAGTGTTAGAAGAAAGTGATGTCATAATTTTATTTTTTTTACATTTACCAAACATTACAAACCAAAGAAGTGTGCTATTGAAGAATGTCATGACCTGAATAACTACACAATTGATCAGCTTATCAGAATATTATTTGCCTATAAAATTAGAGAGATGGAAGATATAAAATTCTATAGAAGAGAAGGTGCATTTAACATTTCAAGGATATCAAGAGATGAACCAAAAACAAGTGAGAACTTGGAAGAGATTAAAGAAAACTTTATAAGAAGATTGAAGAGAGGAACTTGAATGTACAAAGGTAAGTTGCCCTTGAAATGCTTTAATTCTGGAAGAATTGGTCATTATGCTTCTAAATATATACAGAAAGAAGATTACAAAAAATCTAATGATGAAAAGAAAAGTATATATAGAAGAGATGATTTTAAGAAGAGAAAAAATGATAGAGATAAAAAGAAAAAGATTTTTTGCTCTATGGAGGCACATTTATCTGAAGAAAAAGATGTTGAAGACTCGAATGAAGAATCTTTATTTATGGCTATAGAAGAGAAGTATGAGGAAACATTTGGAAGATCGAAAGAGAAGATTGAATAACATGCTAAAATTAAACCAAGATCATGGATTATTGATTCTGGATACTCGAATCACATGATTGAAGATAAAGACAAGTTTATCACTCTCAAGAAGTATGATGGTGGATCAATAAAGTTTATAAGGGAGCAAGTTGCAACAATTTGTGGAATAAGAAGTATCTTGATTGATGGTAAGCATAAAATTGATGGTGTTTATTATGTAGAAGGATTGAGACATAGTCTATTGAGTGTTACTAGTCAAATTTGCAATAGAGGTTATGAAGTCATGTTCACAAATATTAGATGTATGATTAGAAAAGGTAGAACCAGGATGTTAGTAGCATTAGGAATTAGGATTAGTGGAAATGTTTAATATATAAAGGACATGAGTGGAAATAGATTCCAACTGAGCCAGAATAATGAATGTTAGTTGTGATATAAGAGGATGGAAAATGTTAACTTTGACAACATGACAAAGATTAGTAATTTCAAGATAGTAAGAGATTTACCAAAGATTATCAAGCTTATCGATAGTGTGTGCATGCATATTAGTTGGGAAAGAAAACAAGGAGAAGTTTCAAGAACAAGGATATTCTATGTCATATCCATTGGAGATAATTCATACACATTTGTGTGGCCCTACAAGGACAAGTGGACTTAATGGTGAAAGTTTTTTTTATGTTACTTATTGATGATTATTCTAGAATAACATGGGTTACATTTTTGAGAGAAAAGTCTAAATATTTTGAAAGATTTAAAGTATTCAAGTCAATGGTAGAGAATAAAGTTGATACGTTAATTAAGTGTTTGAGATCCAGTAGAGGTAGATAATTTAATTCAAATGTATTTGATAATTTATGTGAGAAATATGGTATTAGGAAACATCTTTTTGCTCTGAGAAATCCTGAACAAAATGATATGGTAGAAAATAAGAATATTATTGTTATTGAGATGGACAATGATGAAATATGCTAACTTGGCTAATGTGTGTTGGAAATAAGCTATGCGAACTATTATTTACATTCTTAACAGGGTTCAAATAAGAATAAATCATACTAAGACACCTTATGAGTTATGGTATGGAAGACCACCTACTGTGAAATACTTTAGAATTTTTGGTAGTAAGTGCTATATCAAAAGTAATTAAAATAATCTTAGAAAAATTAATACCAAAGAAAATGAAAGGATATTCTTGGGATATGCTACAAACAACAAAGCACCTATCAATATTACAATAAGAGATTAAACAAGATAGTGGAGAGTACAAATGTAAAAGTATGTGAGGTATGGGATTAAACTACCCTTTAACCTATTCAAGAGACTAAATTTGAGATTATTCATGTTGTTGTAGAAAAAAAAAAGATCTAAAAAGAAACAATGTAGATAAATCAAATGAAATATAAGAAGAAGATAAAGAAGAAATAGAGCAAGAAATCAAGACCCTAAAATATGTGTAGAGGGATCATTTAGAAGATCAGATAAATAAAGACAAGAACAAAGGAGTTCAGACAAGAAGAAGTGTTACATAGGTAGATGAGCAAACTAATTGTTTTTTTATCTCACTTATTGAACCTAAATAATATGAAGAAGAAAGAAAATAAGAAATTTGGGTAAAATCAATAGAAGAAGAATTAATTGGATACAAAAGAATCAAACTTGGGAGCTAGTACCTAGACTAGTGGATAAAAAAGTGATAGAAACTAAGTGGGCATTCCAGAACAAAGTAAACAAACAAGGACAAACCATTAAAAACAAGTCAAGATTGGTATGTACAAGCTATTCTCAGGTAGAAGTTATTGATTTTAAGAAACTTTTGCCCCAGTTGCTAGGATGGAAGCTATCAAAATGTTTATTTCTTTTTCTGCCTACAAGAACCTTAGAGTATATTAAATGGATGTTAAGTCAGCTTCTCTGAATGGAGAACTGGAAGAAGAAGTATACATTGAACAACCAGATGCATTTATACTATCAAATGATCAGATATGGTTTGTATATTAAAGAAGGCATTGTATGGAATCAAACAAACACCTAGAGCATGACATGCAAGATTGGACAGATGTTTGTTACAACAAAATTTCAAGAAAGGTACTGCCAAAATAATATTTATTTGAAGGTTGAAGGCATTAAGTTGTTGATTATTGTTGTTTATATTGATGGTATTATCTTAGAGGAAGTGATGGTTTGTGTAAATAATTTACAGAAGAAATGCAGATTAGAATTTGAGATGTCTATGTTTGGAGAGATGTCATTTTTTCTCTGGTCTTCAAGTTACTTAGTTGAATGATGGAATTATTATTTCTCAATCTAAGTATGTTAAAGAGATGTTAAATTTTTCTATATGGAGAATTGTAAAACTATTACTACCCCTTTAGCTATTGGATGTAATTTGGGCAAAGATGATCCATCTACGGATGATGATCAAAAGAAGTACAAATCTATGATTGGGAAACTATTATATCTTAACCCTTCTAAACTGGATATTATGCAAGTTGTGTGTTCGGTTTCTAGATTTCAATCTAGTTTGAAGAAAACTCATGATCAAGTAGTGACGAGTATTTTCAGATATTTGAAAGGAACTTGGGATTTTTTCTTATGGTACAAGAAGGATGGAGATTTCATGTTGAAAGCATATACATATGTTTACTCAGATGGAAGTGTTGATGATAGTAAAAGTACCAGTGGTGGTGCATTCTTTTTGGGAGATAGATTTATTTTATAGATGAGCAAGAAATAAGAATCAATATCATTATCCACTGTAGAAGATGCATGTTGTATTCAAGTTTTATGGATGAAGCAAACTCTTAAGGATATCAAAGTAGTGTATGATGAAGCTATTCCTATTATGTGTGATAATACCAGTACTATAAGAATTTTGAAGGATTTGGTTATGCATTCAAGAACTAAACATATTTCAATATTTTATCATTTCTTGAGAGAGAATGTTGTAGAGAAAGAAGTCAGAATGGAATACATTTCTACATCATAGCATGTATCAAACATTTTTACTAAGGCTTTGGCAAAGGATACTTTTGATTATCCCAAATAGAACTTAAAGGTTATTGCCCCTCCTTTTTCAAACTAGATACATTTTCAATAGTGCATCTGTGTAGGGGGATACATAGTGCTTATCCTTGTCTCCTGGATTGATGTTGTTGTTACTCTCAAGGGGAGCAATGGTATAAGTTGGTCTTTATGGTTTTTTCAGAACCCTTTGTCATTTTTTTCAAAGTAGGAAAGAGAGTTGTTGTGAGATTGGAGAGAGAGTTGTTGTGAGATAATTGTGGGGAGAGAGAGTTATTGTGAGATTATTAGGATCAAATTGGTGTTTCCATCAATGACAAAGGTGGAGATTGTTGGAGTTTTTTGATATCATGAGCTTGTATGGTTTTTATTTATGTCAAACCTTGTTATCCGAATGGATGTTGGTCTAGATATTGCTTTGTCAAACCTAGCTGTGCAAATGGATGTTGTTCTGGATATGATTTTGATGTTGGTTGTGTCATCTATATTGATGGTGGTTCAGAAAGATTTTGTGCCCTCTAGATATGTTGTTTATTGTATTAAGGTTTAGTGGATCATATTATTTTGGTCCAGATATGTATTGGATTATGTGTTGAGATGTTATTTTGGGTCTCACAATTGTGTGTGTAGATCTGCATAAAGTACTTTGCATCGGAAGAGGTTATGTGGCCGACGGGTTGATTATTTCTACACGTTACATTTTGTAAAGCCTTTAGAGTATGTGTTAGCATGTGATTATTAATAGATCAATAGTGGAAGGATGTATTATGATATGTTTTTATTCCCTCTTTCTCTTAGAGTGGACCAATCTAAATATTTTAGGTTTGGGTGGCTTATTTTTTATAATATTGCTTATGCTATTTTGGTTAACCCTTAATTAAGATTTAAATGTTGTATCTCATATTTAATATGTGTGGATGAGAAGTAAATTGTGTGAAAAGTGTATGTGAATGATTTACAAGCATATTTGTGTTTGTGGTGCTGTGTGTTGGGTGAAAATTTTATAAATTGGGGAAATTCACAAAATTGTGGTTTCATCCACATTATGCAAGATTGAACCTCTCTTAATTATAAGGGAAGGCTCCCCTTTTTTTTACTACTCACTTTATCAAAACACAAACTATGATTCCTAATCTAAACTTGGGCAGTACATCATCCTATCCTATCTTTAGAATAGACATTATTCTTTTGTCTTTTTTTAGAAAAGAAGTTACAATTGGAGTGGTAATGATTAATTGAACTTTGAAGTTACTACAAAATAAGTTAAAGCATGATAATGAAAAATTTAATAAGAGAAACAAAGTTTCTATAAAGGTACAAAGTCCTCCATGTTGGACATTGTTGCTGCTAGGATATGTTGTTGTCATTGATGTCAACATATTCCTATGATTTATTGCTCTGGTGATTGCTGATTGGTTTATTGGGATCATGGTTTTCTGTATGGAGTATTTCTAGTATCATTATATTCTTTTGTATTGGTTTTGGTGATCCAAAAAGCCTAACTGATTATATCATATGATCCAATTTGCAGTTTATTTTCTAATCAATGCTTTGTAGAGTTCAGTATTTCCTCCAGTATATTCGGTGTGATCAGATCTTGAGTTGATATTTTGGGAGATTATTTGGGATGGTCTTGTGTATCTTCATTTTAGATGGTTCATAATTTGGTGCTCCGCAAGTTACCTTTCTTCATGACGGTTGTTGTTGATTGAGTGTTCTTGAGTTTCAGATGTTGATCGATGAAGATTTGATAAGTGGTGTTGGTGCAACTATTGCTGATGATTCTAATGTGCTTGCTGGTATTTCCTTATCGTGTCCTATTTGTTTTGATGATCTGCATTGATCTTTGTAAAAGTTTTTAATGATTTTGTTGATCCAGTGATGTTCTTCATGTTATGCGGTTTTCCTGGTGGTGTAGCGTGTTGCGATTGATCTTGGTGTGATTACCGATGGAGCTAAGAATTTGGAAATTTGATTTAGGTACATGTTATATCATGTATATCATTATATTGGTCTAGTGGTTGATCTTTATATTGTATGATATAATTTTGTAATTGTGAGCTGAGGGTTTAGCCGACCTTGTTGTCAAGGTTGATGAATTGTATAAATAGGTGATATTTTCATGTAATTTTGGTATTGAGTTTATGTATGCATTATTAGAGAGTGGTGTATGTGTGAACAAGGATTCGTCCTTCAGTGTGGTGTATTGAGCAAAGATTGGTGTTGCAGAGAAGAGAAATGTGCTTAATAGGAACTGTCATCAGGCATTAGCAGATGCTATTACTGTAGTTCATTTCTTCTAGATTGTAGTCTGAAACTTGTTGTAAGTCAATGAGACTTCCCTGAGGGTTGTAGCCTTCTAGGTTATTATATCTTGAGCAGTGAGATCTAAGCAGTGTGCTTGAATGCATGTGCATTCCCCATTGTAATTATTTTCACATACTACTATAGAGTATCATCTTATTGTGGGTAGGTTCCCATCATGGTTTTTTCTTTAACCGAGTTTTCCATGTCAAAATCTTGGCATTGTGTGTTGTGCTATTAATTTTCTTATCTTTGTTGTTGTTGTAGTTTATCAGATTTGTATTTGTGGTTGAGTTTGTAGATCCGGTAGAAAAATGATTCACCCCCACCTCTCAGTTTTCCTTCATCATTGTTGCTAACAATTGGTATTAGAGCTAGATCCTCTAGAAGAAGTTTAACCACTTGAGGATATCTGGGATGGCAACTGGAGGAGGTACCTTTAAGAAGGAGAGTCTAAGATTTGATGGAAGTAATTATGCTATATGGAAGAACTAGATGGAGGTGCACTTGAGATGTCTTGGTGAAGATTATTGAAAGATTACAAAGAATGCCTATTCTGTTCCTCAGAATGGACCAATTATTGTTGATGAGATCAAGGAAGCTGAACACAACATTAGAGCTAAGGAAGCATTTCTGAGCACCCTGATTGATTCTCAAATGACTAAAGTGATGGGACTTTAGACTGCACATGAAATCCAGGAGAATCTTGAGACCTTGTATGAAGGAGATAAACAAGTAAAAATTGCTAAGTTGTAGAGTTTGAAAGGGAAATGTGAGATGCTAAAGATGGGAGAAGATGAGAACATAAAATCCTTTATGGCTAAGGTGAATGACCTTGTCCTTGGTATTAGATGTGCCAATGGAACCCTTGAAGAAGATGAAATTGTTGGTAAGGTGATAAGATCATTGCCTCCTGCTTACAAACATAAGGTAGTTGCTATTGATGAGATCTAGAGTGTGACTACAGTGGCTAGAGATATGTTGGTTGGAAAGATTGCTGCATTTGAACTGAGAAAATTTGGTGAATCACATGGAAAGTCTGAGACAACATTTAGAGCATCTGTGTCCAAAAGGAGAAATATGATCCTAATGAATGCAAAATTTCCAGATATGAAAGAGAGAGAAGAGAGATGGAAGAGCAAGAAAGAGAATTGGATGACCTTGAAGCATTGATTTCCTAGAGATTGCCTAAGGGAGCCGGTAAGTATGATGGAAAATTCCCTCCAAAATGTTTCTCTTGCAATAAGATAGGACATTTTGCTTCTAGGTGCCTGAAGAGAATGGATAAATATGATATGCATGACAAATTTGATAAGCATGATAGGAATGATAGATATGATAAGCATGAGAAGTATGATAAGCCTTACAAGTCTAACCAGAAGTATAAGCATCAGAAGAACTATTACTATGCTATTGATGAAGGTGTTATAGATGAAGAATCAGAAGGAGATGAAGTTGTGTTTATTGCTATCAAAGAAGATGGACCCGTACCTATTGATTCCACAATTTGCACTATTGAGGAGAAAGCTTTAGTTGCTAAAGTAGAAGAGAAATATGAATGGGTGATTGACAATGGTTGTTCACATCATATGACCAGTGTTAAAAGAAAATTTGTGACTATGGAAAGGTACAATGGTGGAATAGTAAGATTTGGAGATGACAAAGGTTGTGTAATCCATGGTAGAGGTTCCATTTCCTTTAATGGTAACCATAATACTAATGATGTTTTATATGTTGAAGGTTTGAAGCATAATCTTTTGAGTGTTGGGAAGATGGCTGACAAAGGTTATGATTTACAATTCAAGAATGGTAAATGCAAGATCCTAAATGCCTTCGGTATAGAGATATCATCGGGAATGAAGACTGAAGGTAATATCTTTCATTTGAATGCTGGTGATAAAAGTTGCTTGATTTCTTAGATTGATGAAAGTTTGTTGTGGCATAGGAGAATGTGTCATGCTAATTTTCTTTCAATGATTAAGATCAGTTCTACAAAAGCTGTTAGAGATTTGCCTAAAATTGTTAAGCCTTCTAATCCGATATGTAAGGAATGTTAGATGGGTAAGAAAACAAGAATTTCTTTCAATAGCAAGTAGTATACATCCGATGGATTGCTAGATCTTGTGCATACTGACCTATATGTACCTACAAACGTTAGGAGTGTGCAGGGTGACAAATATTTTATGTTACTGATTGATGATTATTCCAGGATGATCTAGGTTGTCTTTTTGAAAGAAAAATTAGAAGCATTGGACAAATTCAAGATATTCAAAGCAAAGGTTGAGATTGAGACAAGAATGAAGGTGAAATGTCTAAGATTTGATAGAGGAGGAGAATTTTGTTGTAGAGAGTTTGATTCATTCTATGAGAAGAATGGGATTAGAAGACAATTATTTGCTCCTAGAACCCTTCAATAGAATGGAGTTGTTGAAAGGAAGAACAAAATTGTCTTAGATACTGCAAGGCATATGGTGATTGAAGGGAATATTCTGAAGATCTATTGGAGAGAATTTGTTAGCACTGTTGTTTACACATTCAACCAAGTACATATAAAAGGTGATACCGATAAGACTCCTTATGAGCTATGGTTTGGTCATGTTCCTACTATGAGATATTTCAGAACTTTTGGTAGTGTTATATCAAAAGAGACGAGGACATAGAAAAGTTTGATGCAAGAAATGATGAAAGAATTTTGTTGGGATATTCAACAAAGAGAAAAGCCTACTGGTGCTACAATAAGAGACTAAGAAAGATAGTTGAAAGTGCAAATGTGAAGGTTGATGAGAACTATTAAAAAGATATTAGAGCATGCAGGTATGATGATGGTTAGCATGTTGTTCTAACACCTATTCAAACTAAAGAATTGCAGCAGAATGATCCGGTAGAGATACTTAATCCGGATATTGCTTCTATCATTGGAGAGGTACATGAACCTGAAAAATCAAAGTAATCATAAGACTCTGAAGTATGTAAGATTAAATTATTCCAAAAATTAAATTATTGGTGATAAAAATAAAGGTGTGATGACTAGAAGAAGGCTAGCTACTAAAGAGGTATTTTTGATTTCTAAAATTGAACCTAAAGATGTTGCTGAAGCTTGCAAAGATGACAATTGGATAAGGGCTATGGAAGAAGAATAAAATGAGATTGAAAAGAATAACATATGGGAACTTGTGCCTAGACCTAAAGATAAGAATGTGATTGGTACTAAATAGGTATTCATGAACAAATTGAATGAAGAGGGTGAAGTTGCCAGAAATAAAGTAAGATTGGTATGCAAAGGATATTCACAAAAAGAAGGGATTGATTATGAGGAGACTTTTGCTCCGGTAGCTAGACTTGAAGCTATTAGACTATTGCTTGCATATGCTGCCTATAAGGATTTCAAGGTATATTAGATGGATGTCAAGTCATCTTTTTTGAATGGTGATCTTGAGGAAGAAGTCTACATTGAGTAACCTGATGTATTTTTATTATCAGATGATGGAGACATGGTATGCAGATTGAAGAAAGCTCTTTATGGATTCAAACAAGCCCCTAAAGCTTGGTATGCTAGATTGGATAAGTATTTGTTAAAATTAGGATTTAATAAAGGTACTATTGATAGTAAACTATATTTTAAGATTGAGAATGATAACATTTTTATTGTTGAAGTCTTTGCTGATGATATTATTTTTGGAGGAGATGATGATTTGAGCATGAAGTTTGCCAGTGATATACAGAAAAAATTTGAGATGTCTATGATAGGAGAGATGAAATTTTTCTTAGGTTTGAATATTTCATAGATTGGAAAAGGTATTTTTATATCTCAAACTAAATATGTGAAGGAATTGCTGAAGAAGTTTGGGTTAGATGACTCTAAACCAGCTGGAACACCTATGGTGACTGGCTACAAATTATCTAAAAATGATTAATCTCCAAAAACTAATCAGTCTTTATATAGATCTATGGTTGGTGGACTACTATACTTGACTCAGAATAGACCTGTCATTATGCATGCTATGTGCATGGCTACTAGATATCAAGTTGGTCTGAAAGAGAGTCATGTCACTACTATAATGAGGATATTCATATAATTGAAGGGGACTATAGATTATGGTTTGTGGTATTCAAGGAATGATGATTTCATGTTATGTGCCTACACTAATGCTGATTGGGCTAGTGATGTTGATGACCAGAAGAGTACCTCTGGTGGTGCATTCTATTTGGGTAAGAAATTGGTTTCATGGGCTAGTAAGAAACAAGATAAAGTGTCCCTATCTATTGTTGAAGCTGAGTACATTATTGCTGCTAGTAACTACACTCAGGTAGTTTGGATGAAGCAAATGTTGAAGGATATCATAGTTATCTATGATGAGCCTACTTGAAGGAGTCACCAGTAAGGAGGGACCTCAAAGAGATCAATCTAGACTGGTATACAAGAGTAAACACAACAAAAACATACAGAAATGATGGAGGCAATGCAAAATAGGTTATTTAATTGCCTTAAATCTGATTACATCCAACCAGTAACATCCGGGTTACAACATATCGACACTCAGGCCTGGTAGAATAGGTCACAACTGGGACCATGAATCAAAAGATCTATCTTCTATGTATAGTCTAGATATATGATTCTCTGATGGATTCTAATTGATTGCATTCTAAATAATTATTACAAATATATATCAATCCAAAGGATCTAGTTGGCCCAAAAGGGATCAAAACCCGAAGAACAAGACCTAACATGAAAATAATGAAGGTCGGCCTCTGCTAAGAGATTCCTCCAAAAAATCTAGAAGATGAAACATAGAAGGCCAACCACATGCCAAGGAACAATGAAATAAATGCCTAAGGCTCCACAAGCTTTAGAATGGGTTCCAGTAGATCACCAGACTAGGTCTCAGGCAACTGGTAACAAAGGAACAACCGATAATAAGAAACTATCATGGAAACCAGTAGTGATATCTTGCCGTAAAGTGATCCAAATGTGATGGGGTCTGAAAGAAAGAAAGATGATCAAGTATTCAAGTAGGATCCAACTCCACAAGATTCGGTGAGCCAAAACTAGGACACACAGAAAAGAAAACTGAAACTACAAACATAAAGCAAAATAGAAAGGAAAATGTTTTTGGTTGATGCAAGATTGTTGTGAACCAGGGATGCTCCTACTTTAGACATCTGGGGTTATTAAAAAGTAAGCCTCTCACTTTGCTAGGGTCAAAGGAAAACCAAGGTGATCTGCCTCTTCTTGAGAAATCCAAGATGAATCTTCAACTGGTCTGTCCTTCCATTTCACAAGATATTCCTTATACTGATTGCTCTAGGTACTACGCCCAATCCTACTATCCAAAACCTCTTCAATCTAATCTAGTTCCTTCCGGGGCAACTATTTCTCCAATTTTGCAACATTGTCCTCACTAAATTTTGGTTCATGGTACTCATGAAGATCTGCAATGTTGAATATACATGAAATACTTAGACTATCTGGTAGCTCCACTTCATATGCATTCCATAATTGAACTTCCTCAAAATCTTACAGGGTCCAAACTTATTCATCTGCAACTCATTATAAGTTCCAACCAGGAATCTCTCTTTTCTTAGATATACCATCACTTCATCACCAACTTCAAATTCCTTATGTATCCTCTTCTCATCTACTTTCTCCTTATATTTTTTGTTCATGTCTTCCAAATGCTGTTTAACCTGAATATGCAATGTTGTCACATGATCTGCAAAATCTTCTGCTTCTGAACTCTTCCGGTCTTCACTGCTGATGTCTCTCAATTCTGCTATACCTCTAGGGTGCACTCTGGTAACAATCACAAAATATGTTTTTCTGGTACTTCTATTCACTGAATTGTTGTAGGCAAACTCTTCTTGTGCAAGGATTAAATCCCAACTTCCAATTTTATCTCCCACTAAACATCTCAACAAATTTCCCAAACTCTGGTTAACAACTTTTGTCTGTTGATCAGTCTATGGATGAAAAGTAGAACTAGAATTCAAATCTATCTTCATCTTCTTCCAAAGGGTTCTCCAAAATAAGCCAACAAAATTAGTGTCTCTATCTAAAACTATGCTCTTAGGTAATCCATGCAATCTCACCACTTCCTTGAAAAATAGGTCTACTAAATGCAATGCATATGATGTCTTCTTGCAAGGTATGAAATGAGACATCTTCACAAATCTATCCACTACCACAAATATAGAATCATTCCCTCTTGATGTCTTAGGCAATCCAAGTACAAAATCCATGCTTATATCCTCCCAAGGTCTTACCGGTACTATCAAAGGTTTATACAAGCCCACATTTTGACTACTACCTTTTGCAACTTGACAAAATCTACAACTCTGCACATATCTCTTAACATCCTTATGAAACTGTGGCCAAAAGTATTGCTCACTCACCAATGCAACTATTTTGTCAATGCCAAAATGTCCAGCTAGTCCTCCACTATGTTTGTCCTTTATCAGGTTCTCTCTCATGGAACTCTTAGGTATGCATAACTAAACCCCTCTGAATAACATTCCATCCTGAATGAAGTAATCCAACCATTTGCTTCTATCTACCATAACCGGTTCTCTACATGGTTTCCAAGGTTCTGCAAAATCCAGGTCTTCATCATACAAGGTCTTCAAAACCCAATATTGTCATTCTCATCTCTATCAACAAATTCCTTCTCCTACTCAATGCATCAACAACTTTGTTAGATTTTCTACTTCTATGCTTCAACACAAAGGTGTAACTTTGCAATAATTCTACCCATCTCATATGTATTTGATTCAACTAACTTTGACTGTTCAAATACTGCAAAGCTTGATGAGTTGTATACAACACAAACTACTTAGGCAACAAGTAGTGTCTCCATTTCTTCAAGGCTTGAACTATGGCATAAAATTCTTGATCATACACTGAATATCTCCTTCAGGCATCATTCAATTTCTTATTGAAGTAGGCTACTGCTCTCCCTTCTTGACTCAAGACTTCTCCTATTACTATTCCACTTGCATCACAATCCACTTGAAATACTTTATTGAAATCCTGTAAAGCTAACACAGGTTGCTTAGGTCATCTCTTCTTCAACATTTCAAGACCTCAAAGAGATTAGTCTAGACTGGTTAGCAAGAGTAAACACAATGGATACACATAGATATGATGGAGGCAATGCAAAAAATGTTATTTTATTGCATGAAATCTGATTACATCCAACTGGTAACAACCGGGTTACAACATACTGACACTTAGACCTGGTAGAATAGGTCACAATCGGGACCTTGAATCGAAAGATCTATCTTCTATGTACAGTCTAGATATCTGATTCTCTAATTGATTCTAATTGATTGCATTCTAAAGCATTATTATAAATATATATATATCGATCCAAAGGATCCAATTGACCCAAAAGGGATCAAAACCCGAAGAACAAGACCTAACATGAAAATAGAAAAGGTCATCCTCCGCCAAGAGATTCCTCCAGAAAATCCAAAGGATGAAATGTAGAAGGTCGGCCACATGCCAAGGAACATCAAAATTAATGCCCAAGGATTTGGAAGTTCGAAATGGGTTCTGATATATCACTAGAATACGTCTTAGACAATTGGTAACAAAGGAACAACTGGTAACAAGAAACTATCATGGAAACCGGTAGCGATATCTTGCCGGAAAGTGATCCAAATGTGATGCAGTCTAAAAGAAAAAAAGATGATCAAGTCTTCAAGTAGAATCCAACTCCACAGGGTTTGGTGAGCCAAAATCGGGACACATAGAAAGGAAAACTAAAATTGCAAACATAAAGAAAAACAAAAAGGAAAATGTTTTTAGTTGATGCAAGATTGTTGTGAACTGGGGATCCTCTTGCATCACTATTGTTATATATTGTGATAATTTTAGTGCTATCAATATGTCTAAGAACCTAGTGCAACATTTAAAGACTAAACATATGTCAATCAAATATCATTTCTTGAGAGAAAAAGTCAGTGAAGAGGAAGTGAAGTTGGAATATATGTTTACAAAGGAACAAATCACTGAAATTTTCACAAAGCCCTTGCCTGCAGATACATTTGTCTATTTGAGAGACAAGTTAGGGGTATCTGCCCCTCTTGATGAGAACTAGATGCATTGAGTTGCATCAATCCAGTGGAATTAATAGTCTTATCCTTTTGTCCAGATTGATGAGTTGGTGCTGCTCCTCTAGTGGAGTTGTCTCTTTATGGTTGGTTATCTGTCCAATGGGGAGAGTTTGGTTTTCTGTTTTCAAAATCTTTGGCATTGCTATCAAAGGGGGAGAGAAGCATGTGAAAAACTATTTTACCTACTTGATCTTAGGGGGGGTTTGTTGGAGATGTTTTCTTTATTTGCATTGATTATTTTTCACATTCATATGTTGCCATCAATGCCAAAGGGGGAGATTGTTGGACATTGTTGCTGCTAGGATATGTTATTGTCATTGATGTCAACATACTCCTGTGATTTATTGCTTCGGTGATTGCTGATTGGTTTATTGGGATCATGGTTTTTTGTATGGAGTATTTCTAGTATCATTATATTCTTGTGTATTGGTTCTGGTGATCCAGAAAGCCTAATTGATCATATCATATGATCCAGTTTGTAGTTTATTTTCTAATCAGTGCTTTGAAAAGTTCAATATTTCCTTCGGTATATTCTAGTGTGATCAAATCTTGAGTTGAGATTTTGGGAGATTGTTTGGGATGGTCTTGTGTATCTTAATTTCAGATGGTTTGTAATTTGGTGCTCCGCATGTTATCTTTCTTCATAACAGTTGCTGTTGATTGAGTGTTCTTGAGGTTTAGATGTTGATGGATGAAGATTTGATAAGTGGTGTTGGTGCAACTATTGTTGATGATTCTAATGTGCTTGCTAGTGTTTCCTTATTATATCCTATTTGTTTTGATGACCCACATTGATCATTGTGCAAGTTTTTGGTGATTTTGTTGATCTGATGATGCTCTTTGTGTTATGTGGTTTTCTCGGTGGTGTAGCGTGTTACGATAGATCTTGGCATGATTACCAGTGGAGATGAGTATTTGGAAATTTGATTTAGGTCCATGTTATATCATGTATATCAATATATTGGTCCAGTGGTTGATATTTGTATCGTATGATGTAATTTTGTAATTTTGAGCTGAGGGTTTATCCGACCTTGTTGTCAAGGTTGATGAATTGTATAAATAGGTGATATTGTCATGTAATTTGGGTATCAAGGTTATGTCTGTATGATTAAAGAGTGGTGTATGTACGAACAAGGATTCATCCTTTGGTGTGGTGTATTGAGCAGAGATTGGTGTTGCAGAGTAGACAATGTGCTTAACTGGAACTGTCATAAGGCATTAGTAGATGCTATTATTGGAGTTCATTTCTTTTGGATTGTAGTCTAAAACTTGTTGTATGTTTGTGAGACTTCCCTGAGGGTTTTAGCCTTCTGGGTTATTATATCTTGAGTAGTGAGCTCTAGGTAGTGTGCCTGAATGCATGTGCATTACCCATTGCAATTATTTTTACATACTACTACAGAGTATCATCTTATTGTGGGTAGGTTCCCACCATGGTTTTTCCCTTAACTGGGTTTTCCCCATCAGAATCTTGGTGTTGTGTGTTGTGCTATTAATTTGCTTATCTTTGTTGTTGCTATAGTTTATCATATTTGTATTTGTAGTTGAGTTTGTAGATCTGGTAGAAAACTGATTCACCCCTCCCTCTCTCAGTTTTCCTTCATTGTTGTTGTCAAAAATTCACTTTATCAAAACACAAACTATGATTCGTAATCTAAACTTGGGCAATGCATCATCCTATTCTCTCTTTAGAATAAACATTATTCATTTGTCTTTGTTTATAAAAGAAGTTACAATTGGAGTAGTAATGATTAATTCAACTTTGAAGTTACTACAAAATAACTTAAAACATGATAATGAACAATTCAAATAAGAGAAACAAAGTTTCTATAAAGGTACAAAGTGCTCCATTGCTTCTCCGAGATGAGAAAATAGTGTTGAATCTTAAAGTCTTGTAATCACTTTATTCCTATCAACCTTTTACAAATAAATTTTGTAACCCATGATATTTTTCCAAGATAACAAATTAAAGAACAAACTCTTTGTATTGATATCTAATTAAACTTTTGATAACCTTTTCTTGAAAATAATAAAATGAAGCTCAAAGTTTTCAAATTATTACCTCTTGTACTAATTGCTAACTCTATTTTAACAAGAGTTGAAATGTGACACAAAGTTTACAAACCAACACTTATTCTACTCTTTAATACTATTTCAACACAAAGCTTTTATTTGATCAATTTTTTTTTAATCACAAGAATAACACAAGAACATTCTCACCATAAACCACAATGTATTCAACACCAAGTTTGAATGCCAAAGATGCCTTCTTATTTGATCAAATTTGTAAAACAACAATATGAACTCAAAGTTTCACTTTTCTCTTCACTTCGGCAGAGTTTTGTTGCATAAGATTAAAGATAAAAAATTGCAATGAGCAACCTCATATATATAGGTGAGGTGCAATGGGCTAATCTAGGTAAACTATGACTAAATCAAAGAAGAGTCATGTTTAACTCAGAAATCGTACATACTCTAGATGTAAAAACATAAATATAAAATGACACTTGAGGTGTCAAAATATTATTGCAAAAGTGCACCTACAACTTTTAGGAAATATGAAAAATACTGTGTCACGAGACACTCCATTATGATCTTGCTTCATGAATTCTTTGAACTTTGAAGAGTGATCTTCATCTGTTCTTCACCAAGTCCCTTGGTACAGCTTGGGATAAGTTTAACTCGATTGATCAAATCTCTGCTTGGGATAAGTTTAACTTGATTGATCGAATCTCTAAGGCTCACATAAAACTTTTTGTGCTTCTTTAAAAGAGAAGCCAACTCATCTAGATTAACTTGAATTTCTATTAACTTATCAATGGAAGATATTGATAAAACTTCATTGTCCACCTCTTCTCTAATGAGCAATATAAATTTATTTATAATAACATCTTCATGAAGAGGCTTTTGATTTTCATCAAGGAGTGTACAAGGAAGTGTTGATATCTTTTCAATGATCTCCTTTCCTTTGTCATTGCATTCCCTTTGTGCCTTTTTGATATCCTTGATACACATTTCCAAGGTGTTCATTAGATGTTCTAATACCTCCCTTAGTTTAATATACATATCCCTTGAAGGAAGTACTCCATTATCAACAAGAAAATCTAATAGAAAATCTTCTAACTTCAACCATGAGTCAATTTTTTTCTCTTGTGTCTCTAATTTATTTGAGAATAGATCCAATGTTTTATCTATCTCAGACTTTACATCTTTTAGATTATTTACCAAGGTAACCACATAACATATGAGATGTGTACCTTGATCAGTATTGTGTCCATCCACTCACTAGCTAATCTGTATTTCCCCACCCTGACTCATCCTTCTCCTTGTACATTTATAGACTCTATTGACATTTCTTATTACACTTTATGATAATATTCGATGGTATTGTACTATGTGCTGACTCTATTTATATTTTAGATGCTTATGATGATACTTGTTATTGATGATCATGATATGATGGATTCATATTAACGACCTCTATATGCACTTACTATGTTAGATGGATTATTTGGATTATGAATTTGATAGCATTATGATTATGCTAACCCTACTTCCTGATTATATGTAATGAATTGGTGTTATGATGTGTCTAGTTATTGTGTGACTATTTTCATGAGGAGAGATGATGTCATATCACTCATTGCGAGTATGATATGCCATTGCGATTCTCTACCACTTGCCTATTCATTATGATATATATGTATTATATATGTTTTGATTAGCATTGACATAGGTTTGCAAGTACTAGACATTGACTCCACCTGGTTTCATAGGTCTAAGTGTGTCTTTAAATCCCAATGACAAGTTGTGTGAGATGGCATGAGTTCCCTTCATATACTCTAGGATTAAGTTGTCTACCTTGGTCGTCAGTTGTCTTGGTGTGATTCACCATGTTAACTAGTGAGTTGTGGTCTTTTGATGGGTTGTGAGTATGTGGTTATTTAATTAATTAATTAATATTTGATTTATATAGTTTATTGATGATTAAATTAATTGGTGGATTATTATTATAGTTAGATTTTATTTATTATTATTTGATCGATTTATTGTTTAATTGGTATTTATTGGTTTGTTGTTTATTTGATATTTATTGTTTAATTAGTATTTATTTATTGTTTAATAGTGCTTTTATATTTTAATGTTGATTTATATTTTATTGATGGCTTCTATTTATTTATTTGAGATTTAAAGTTTATTTATCTATTGTTGATTTATTGTTTATTTAGTATTTATTTATTTAATTTATTATTTATTAGCTTTTGGATATTTTATTTAATTGGCTTTGATTATTTATTGGTTGTATTTAATAGCCTTTGGTTATTTTTTATTTATTTATTTGGCTTTTATTTTATTAGCCTTAACAATTTGTATTTAATTGTTAATTCATTTTATTTGGCTTCATTTTAACTATTAGCCCATAATATTTAATAGGGCATGGATATTATTTTTGATTATGGGAAAAACAGGTTTTGAAGGGATTCCAAAACCCTTTACAAAAGATCCTTAAAAGATAATAGCATTAATAAACAAGAAAAGACATTCTGCAAAAAAACCAGCATAGTTCTGAATATTATTATTTGTGCATGGATATTATTATTTGTGCATTGATAAATAATACTTTGTGTTATTTTATTATATTCCTCTTGTTACTTGGTGAGTAATATTTTATATTATCTTATCTATTTCTCTTGTTACAAGGGTAAATGAGTTTATTATTATTTGATGCAGGAGCTAGGAATGGTGGAGTGCATGGGAATGCAGGCCTTGCTATGATGGAAATGTTGTGAGGGATAGCAGCCCGGTTAGAAGCTGTGAAGACAACCCAGAGAAGAGGCCGACATATCAAAGATGTAAGTGAAGATGAAGGAGAAGAAGCCCCGGTAGAACAAGTAAACCCACCAGAAGTTGATCCGAATGAGGAAAGGTTTTGGAGGGTTTTCAGTAGGGAGAATACTAAACCTCATTTTACCGCACCGAAATATGATAGGAAGTTGGATTCAAATGAATTGATGGATTGGATCTTAGAGATGGATAAGTATTTTGATTTTGAAAATACTGTAGAAGAAAGAAAGGTGAAATATGCCTATACCCGGTTGAAAGGTCATGCATCTCTTTGGTGGGAACATTTGCAATTTGATAGACAAAGAAGAGGTAAAGAGATGATCAAGACATGGGATCGAATGATTGCTAAGTTGAAATCAAAGTTTATGCCAACTGATTATCAAGTGAATTTGTTCTAGAAGTTGCAGAATTTGAGAGATAACGAATCTAGTGTGAATGAGTACACCGAAGCATTTTACAAGTTGAAGATCAGATCCAAACATGTTGATGATGAAGTTGAACAAGTTGCAAGATATTTAAATGGATTAAGGGTGTCTAGACAAGATGAACTTAGTTTGATCAAACTAGAGAGTGTTGAAGAGGCTTACCAGTATGCCCTAAAGATAGAAGAGAAGCTAAACAAAAGACATGATCAAAGGAAGAGAGGCAGAGGTGGAAGGTTTAACAGAGGAATATTTCAAAGAGTAAGAGGATATACTAGAGGTAGAGGAACCTATACAGATCAAAACAAGGACAAGGATACAGACAAAGAAGGTAATTCATACTGGAAGGATGATAGAAATTTCTATTGGAGGAGAGAACCGAATGGCTATTAGAATGAGAATTTTGGAAGACAAGATAAGAGGACATTCAGAGGAACTTGCTATAAGTGTGGAGGAGAAGGAAATCGTTCTTTCAAGTGTAAGAAGACAAAGAATACTAGAAGAGCAATAGTGGTGGAAGAAAACCCCACTAGATTACACAATAAACTGAAAGATGGAGAACTATTGATGATGCAAAGAGCTTTGTGTTATACTAGAAGAGATGAAGAGCCTTTGCCGAGGAAGAATTTTTTCAAGACCAGATGTGGTATCTGGTAAGTGTTGTAAAGTTGTTATTGATAGTGGAAGTTCATATAGTCTTGTTTCAGAAGAATAGGTGAATAAGTTGATTTTGGAGAGATTGAAACACCCTAAGCCTTGTCAGATAGCATGGATTTAGGATGAACATAAGTTGTTAGTAAGTGAGCAATGTTTGGTGAAATTAAAAATTGGGAATTATCATGATGAAGTCATGTGTGATATTATACCTATGGATATTTGTCATCTTTTGTTTGGTAGACCTTGGTAGTTTGATAGACATGCAATACATGATGGGAGGAAGAATACATACGCTATTGTGGCCAATGGGATGAAGCAAACATTGTTGCCCTTGGAGGAACCTTTGAAGAATGAAGTCTTTACAAATGCTAGAATATGTTTGGTAGATGGAAGGAAATTCCTAGATGGATTGAGAAATAAGAATGTGTGTTTGGCCTTAATTCCTATGAAAACTGAGAATCTAGAGCATGAAGAGGAACAACTAGAAGAGATAAAAGATTTTTTGACAAAATATGAAGACATCATTTTAGATAATGTACCTAATGTATTGCCACCCATGAGAAGTATCAGTCATTGCATGGACTTGGTTCCCAGAGCTATTTTTCCTAGCAAAGTTGCACACCGAATGACATCGACAGAGAATGAAGAACTGAATAAACAAGTGTAGGAGCTATTGAAGAAAGGTTTAATCAGGGAAAGTTTGAGCGCTTGTGCAGTACCAACAATATTAGCACCTAAGAAGAATAGAGAGTGGAGAATGTGTACTGATTCTACAGATATAAACAAGATCATATTAAAATATCAGTTTCATTTGCCTAGGACGGATGAAATAATGGACTATTTGAGTGGAGCAAAATACTTTAAAAAGATAGATTTGAAGAGTGGATATCATCAGATTAGGATCAGAGAATGAGATGAGTGGAAGATAACATTTAAGAAAAATGAAGGACTGTATGAATGGTTGGTGATGCCTTTTGGGTTAACTAATAGACCGGGTACTTTCATGAGGTTGATGAATGAGGTATTGAAGAGATTATTGGGTAAGTTTGTTATTTTATATTTGGATGAGATTCTTATTTTGAGTAAGACAAAAGAGGAACATTTGTTGCATTTGAGATGTTTTACAGAGGTTGAGAGAAGAAAAGTTGCTGATAAATATTAAGAAGTGTACTTTCATGAAGAATGAGTTATTCTATTTTGGATTTGTGATATCTAAGGATGGTTTGAAGATGGATCTTGAGAAAGTAAAATCAATTGTTAAGTGGCCTACACCGAAAAGCATTGGAGAGGTAAGATCATTTCATGGATTGGCTAGTTTCTACTAGAAGTTCATCAGAATTATCAGTTCTATTTGTAACCCTATGACTAAGACCATCAGGGGAGATTAGAAGGAATTCAAGTGGACAACCAGAGCAAACAAAAGTTTTGAACTATTGAAGCAGAAAGTGACAGAGCAGCCTGTGTTAGCTTTATTGGATTTCAATAAAGTATTTCAAGTGGACTGTGATGCAAGTGGAACACCAATAGGAGCAGTCTTGAGTCAGGAAGGGAGAGTAGTAGCTTATTTCAGTAAGAAATTGAATGATGCCTAGAGGAGATATTTACTGTATGATCAAGATTCTTATGCCATAGTTCAAGCCTTGAAGAAGTGGAGACATTACCTGTTGCCTAAGGAGTTTGTGTTTTATACAGATCATCATGCTTTGTAGTATTTGAACAGTCAAAGTAAGTTGAATCAGAGACATACAAGATGGGTAGAATTTTTGCAGAGTTGCACCTTTGTGTTGAAGCATAGAAGTGGAAAATCTAACAAAGTTGCTGATGCATTGAGTAGGAGAAGGAATTTGCTGATAGAGATGAGAGTGGCGGTCTTAGGATTTAAGGTATTGAAGACCTTGTATGATGATGACCCGGATTTTGTAGAACCTTGGAAAATATGTAGAGAACCGGTTATGGTAGATAGAAGCAAGTGGTTGGACTACTTCATTCAGGATGGGATGTTATTCAAAGGAGTTCAGTTGTGCATACCTAATAGTTCTATGAGGGAGAATCTGATAAAGGAGAAACACACAATGGAGGATTAGTTGGACATTTTGGTATTGACAAAATAGTAGCATTGGTGAGTGAGCAGTACTTTTGGCCCCAAAATCATTAGGATGTTAAGAAATATGTGCAAAGTTGTAGAGTCTGTCAAGTTGCAAAGGGTGGTAGTTAGAATGTGGGATTGTATAAACCTTTGATAGTACCAGTAATACCTTGGGAGGATACAAGCATGGCTTTTGTACTTGGATTTCCTAAAACACTGAGAGGGAATGTTTATATATTTGTGGTAGTGGATAGATTCTCGAAGATTTCTCATTTCATACCTTGTAAGAAGACATCAGATGCATTACATGTAGAAGACCTATTTTTCAAGGATGTAGTGAGATTGCATGGATTACATATGAGTATAGTTTCAGACAGAGACACTATGTTTGTTGGCTATTTTTGGAGAACACTTTGGAAGAAGATGAAGATGGATTTGACGTTCAGTTCCACTTTTCATCCACAGACTAATGGATAGACATAAGTAGTTAACCAGAGCTTGGGAAATTTTTTGAGATGTTTAGTTGGAGATAAAATCGAAAGGTGGGATTTGATTCTTGCACAAGTAGAGTTTGCCTACAATAATTTAGTAAACATGAGTACGCGAAGCACACCATTTGAGATTTTTACCAGAGTGCATCCTAGAGGTATATTAGAATTAAGAGACATTAGTAGTTAAGACCAGAGAAGTTCATAAGTATAAGACTTTGTAGATCACATGACCGCTTTGCATATTCAGGTTAAGAAACATTTGGAGGATATGAACAACAAGTATAAGGAGAAGACATAAAAGAAGAGGAAACATAAGGAATTTGAAATTGGAAATGAAGTGATGGTATATTTGAGAAAAGAAAGATTCTCGGTTGGAACTTAATAACAAATTGCAGATGAAAAAGTTTGGACCTTGCTAGATTTTGAGGAAGTTCAGTTCTAGAAATGTATATGAAGTGGAGTTACCGGATAGTCTAAGTATTTCACCTGTTTTTAACATTGTAGATCTTCATGAGTATCATGAACCAGAATTCAGTGAGGACAGTATTGTAGACTTGGATAAACAGCTGCCCCAGAAGCAACCAGATCAGATTGAAGATTTTTTGGACAGTAGGATTGAGCTTAGTACCCGAAGCAGTTAGTATAAGGAGTATCTTGTGAAGTGGAAGGACAGACTAGTTGAAGATTCATCTTGGATTTCTCAGGTAGAGGGTGATCGCCTTGGTTTTCCTCTGACCCCCAAAAAGTGAGAGGCTCACTTTTTCAATAACCTCAGATGTCTGATGCAGGAGCATCCTCAGTTCATAACAATCTTGCATCAACCAAACACATTTTCTTTCTATTTGCAGTTTCAACTTTTCTTTCTGTGTCCTAGTTTTGGCTCACCGGATCCTATGCAGTTGGATTCTACTTGAAGACATGATCATCTTTCTTATTTCTAGACTACATTGCATTTGGATCATTTTTTGGCAAGTTATCGCTATCGGTTTCCTGACAGTTTCCTATTTTTGGTTGATAGTTTCTTGTTACCGGTTTCTTAGACCTATTTTGGTGGTCTACCGGAACCCCTTCCAAAGCTTGCGGACCCTTGGGTGTTGATTATGATGTTCCTAGGTGTGTGGCAGACCTTTTCTTGCAATCTACAATTCATCCTTTGGATTTTCTAGAGGAATCTCTTGGCGGAGGCCGACCTTGTTTGTTTTACATGTTAGGTCTTGTTCTTTGAGTTTTTATCCCTTTTTGGGCCAACTAGATCCCTTTGGATTGTATATATAATTGTAATTGTGCATTAGAATGTATCAATAAAAGAATTAGATAGCTAGATCAGGCGTAGAAGATGTTGGCATTGTACACTTCAATGAGAATTATAGGTGATTGAAGGTATTGTCATTGATGGAAACCTTGCAATCTTATGGCACCAGAACCGATAGACTCTACACCGATAGATAGTTCACCGACAATGACAAGGATGTTTACCAACAACCTAGCTGATAGGACTTTGTTTATTATGCATTGTATTTAATTGTAATATCTTTTTGTAAGCCACCATGGCATGTTGTAATAAGACTCATATATAAGTATGAGATCTTGTAGATCATTTGATAGAGGGATGATAGGTTGGATATGTAGAGTGAATACTAAGGCAGATCTTGTAGAAAGGTTTATGGTTATTGTATGAGCTTCAACCGATACTGAACCTGGCATAGCAGATGCTCTTTGTAGTAGTACATTATATTGGATTCTCATAATCCATTTTTTAAGTCAGTGAGACTTCCTTTTGTATTCGATCAATGAGCTCTAGGCAATTGGCCTTCCTGCATGTGCAGGCACATCATTGTAAGTAATATCCATTCATTGGCTAGTGAGTGAATATTGTGGGTCACAAATCCTACCGAGGTTTTTCCCACACTGGGTTTCCTTGCCAAAAATCTTGTGTTATGGTGTGCATTCTATGTTGTGTTTATTGTTCATATTTATTGCATTAATTCTTGTTTACTGGTACATTGTTTTGGAATGCAAAATATTTAATAAGGTAAAAAAATTTGTTAACTAGTTAGATACTGATTCACCCCCCCTCTCAGTATCTTTGGGAATCCTAACAATTGGTATCAAAGCCTGGTCCTCTATTTTCATAAGCCTAACAGCTTGAGGAAGATTCTGACACCGGTACAGATGGAGAACTTGAGAAAGCAATTGGAAATAACTCTTGCAGACTTTGATGCAGAAAAGTTGAATAATATCAAACTTGAAGATGATTTGAAGACTGCACAAGAATTCATTCAAGGAATTCAAGAGAATCTCACTATTGCTAGAAACAAAAGAAGAGAACTTTATGAGAAGATACAAAATGATGACGATGAAAAAGAAACTCTTAATGATCTTGTAAGCAAAATGAGGCAAGAAAACATGACCTTGAGGAATGAGATGCAAGACATGACTATGAGATTTTGTAAAGACATTGAAGACAGAAAGAAGAATGAAGATGACTTGACTAGAAGACTCAATGATGTTGGAAATGAAAATCTAAGACTCAGTCATGAAAATGATATGTTGAAGATAGATCTGATTCACATGGAACATGATAAAACTGAACTTATGAGACAGAAGGAATTTTCAGAAAATGAGTTGGCTATTGCAAATAAACACAAAGAGAAATTCAAGCAAAGTTCAGAAGAACTTGATGATATGCTGAAGATGATATGCTGAAAAGTCAAAAACCTAATGGAGACACTAATGGACTTGGATTTGAAGTTGGTGAAAGCTCTGGTACTGCAAATAATTATGATCATAGCAAACCGGTAAGACAACCTAATGCCTACAAATTTAATGGGAAACACTTTAACTATAACAAGTATGGTCATAAAGCAAATCAATGTAGATATAGAAACTATCAGAACACTAATACACCCACCAGTCAATGTTCCAAATGCAACAAAATTTGTCACAATTCAGAAAATTGCAAAATGAATGTAAGATGTTATGTTTGTGGAAGATTTGGACACCTATCTAATCAATGCAGAACACAAACCGACATAGGATACAAAAAGTCTATTAAAAAAAACAATGTGACTTGTTATGCATGTAACAAGATTGGACATATTGCAAAATTTTGTAGAAGTAAGGTATCACCAGCAAATAACAAAGGACCTAGTTTGAAAGGAAAAGATAAGGTTGATGAGGTAAAGCAATAATTTTCAAAACAATGGATTAGAAAGAGAGATCAGAATGTTGATGAGACTATTCCTTCACTAGTAGAACATAGTATTACTCCACTAGTAGGAGATTCTTCATCTAACTGAAAATAAATCTTTTAGGGGTATGGCATCAAATTGAAAATCATGCAAGTTTACCCTCAGTTGATGGTGAGAAGATGAACTTGTTCTTTACCAGTAGATGTGTTAAGTTTCACTTAATCGGTAGACATTTATTGTGGTAGTTGAAGGAAAAGACATTATAAATCAATTTTTTTCACTCTTGTTCATTCATCGAGCATTCAAATTTCCTAAGAGCGCAAAAAACCTGAGCGAAGGCATCCATAACAAGAAGTGAAGCAAAATCTTTCAAGCATCCAAACCTAAAAGGCAATTTAAGGTATTTATCAATGGCTTCCTCCTCTGCTCTTGAATTCATTGCAAACCCTACTATTATTGAAGTGGTCAAATGCCTTAGGCCCGTATTCAAGATTATTCCTGAAGTAGCAAAACAGGATGATACCCTAAGTTTATTTTCTAAAATCCCTAAAGAAGTTGCATATGCAGAAGACCCAAGAATTTACATACATTGCCATATTGAGGAACTAAGCTAAGATGAAATCGTGAAAATGTATAAAAATGTGATTTGTGATGAAAGTGGAATTGTAAAACTAGAACATAAGGTTATTGAAACCCTAGGTTTTGTGGAAATCCTTGACATCCCAGAATTTCCTAAGGAGGTTGTGAGGATTTTACTTAGTAGAGTTCATGGAGAATTCTTTTGGGTAGACTCTATCCATAAGATCACTAGAGAAGTAGTTAAGGTTGTGATTGGCTTACCTTCCACCGGTAGCAGGCCAGATAAAACCAAGAAGGTTCCTAACAACACAATGATGACTTTAAATGGTGCAACCTATGACAGTAGATCCCCGAGAGTTAATGATGTGAAAGATGACAATGTTAGATTCATTAGCATGATATTAGGATACAAAACCACACATGCTAACCGACTGAACTCAGTTTCTAGTCTATGTATCAAGAGTGCATATGATATGGTCAACAATGATGCTAAAATAGATGTATGTGAGTGGTTGAAAGATGAATTGATTGATAATTTGAAGAAAATCAAAGGAGATAAGAAAGGTACTTTCAGATTTGGCAATCTTCTTGTATGCCTAATGCTATATCTTACTAAGGAGGTCCCTGGTATAGGCAGGAAAGACTTTGGTTATGACATACTGGTAGGTAAACAACTATTGGATATCTTCACCGGCATGGGAACAGATAAGGACAACAAAATAACTAAGTATTTCCAAGCATTTAAGGCTAAAATGAAGACTAGGGAAAGGTTTCCTCAGAGTATTGTAGACAAATATCAGAAAGAAATTTGTTTTGTGATTAAGAAGGATGAGATCTGGATGGAAGCAGTTCTTCCTAGAACTATTTGGGTGATAGAGCTGGGTTATGAGGTTTATGTGAACATTATTGAGACATATGCCAAAGCCCTACTTGAAGCCCCTAGAGAACCAGAGGAAAAGGTGTTTGGTAATGCTGAAACCATTGAAAGTGGGGTGCAAACACTAAAACAAAGAAAGAGAAGGGAGAAATATATCCGAAGTGCATCTAAGTAGGTTAAAGAGATAAAGGAAAATGTAATGAATATCACTCATATCAAAGAAAGTGATTTGGAAGGTTTACAACCGGAAGCTCACATCTCACCGGTTGGAACTTCATCAGAAAGTGATATCCCAACTGAGTTTAAAAGAGTAGATAGGAAGAGAAAACCTTCACCGGTACCCTCTCCTCCTCCCAAGAAAAATAGGACAACAAGGCAGAAACAATAGGCAGCAAGGTCCCCAGCTAAGAAAATGACATGCAAGAAGAAAAAGGAAAAACAAGTTATTCCTCCACTTGACAACTTCTTGAATGAAATAATAGATGATGGGAACTTGTCTAATGTTAGTAAATTGTATGATACATTTACCAATGAGGAAAAGGAAAGCATAGAAAACAATATCATCTTACACTTAGACATTTATAAGAAAGTTTTGATAGAGGTGGTAGATGATTTACCTAGTGATTTGTATAGGAGTCTTGATGCTAAAAGGTTAGCCATTATGGAACTAGACAAGAAAATAAAGATTGAGAAACTACTAGTTGTTCACCCTGTTAAATCAGTTGAGGAAATTGATGAGCTGATCAACAAAGCTAACAGAACAGTATTTTGTGGTGGTCACTGACATGTAAATCTAATGGCTAGTAGAGTTAATGAGATATCAGAAGAGACAACAGATAAATGGGACATCTTATTTGTGGAGAAGGAGAAACAAGAAGAACTAAAGAGACCTAAAGCTTTTAAGGTATACCAAAAGGATAAGGACAAAGGTAAAGGCAAAATAGGTGGACTACAAATATAAAAGTGACAGATGATTTGCCACCTCCTTCTGTTACTTCACCAATTCAGATAGATGCAACACCGACTACTAAGGATGTGGAGACTCCACATGAGGATACAAATCTTGAATCAGAAATCCTGTACACATCCAACATTGATACTCAGGAGGTCAATATTGTGGTTTATAAGGAGACCACTGGTGAGAAGAAAGATGTGGCTATTGAGCCACTGGGTGAAAATATTGAGGTAGAGACACATGCAAAACAAATAGTGGAACATATTGAGATTGGAATGGTGACTGATACCATTGATGTAAACATTGAAAAACCAACAAATGGGATACCAACTGTAGAAAATATAGAGAAACCTACTAAGTCACCGATAGTGGATAGTACAGAGATGCAGACAAAGAAACCGATAGTGGATACCACAAAGAAACCATCAAAAAAATTGACAGAAGAGAGCACAAAGATACAAGTTGAGAAACAGGTTGACCTTCAGGTACATATAGAGACAGTGCCATCGACATCTACTGAGAAACCTAAACCTTTGCTAGTTGAAATGCAGACACAAAATGATCTACCAGAGGTCAAAACAAGAAAAGTGGTTACTCACACTGGTGGCATGGAGATTGTTAAGGTAGTTGGATAGTCATTTGGTACTTCCATGACTGAATTCAGACCAATAAATGTAACTGAGGTGTTATTGGACTCTATTAAGAAAATTACTGATTGCAAAGCATTGGCCTATAAGGCTATATATGATACCATCCCCATTCTTCAATTGATTGCACCCAAGTGCAATATAGAAAATAAAGATTCCTTGAGTCAAGTAGACACATTGTCTAAGTATATCACCAACAACATATTGACTGTTGATCAAATAAATGAAGAGATATTTAAAGATGAAATGGATAAGGAAAAAGAGAAATTCTTTGATGAGACAATAAAGAAGTACTTGGGACACATTGATACCCTCTTACCAACACTGAGTAAAAAAACAATGGAGTTTAAGGAACTATATAGAGATACATGTAAGACAAATCTTTTGACAGTGGATATCAATAAGGAGATCAACAAAGTACAAAAACAAATAAATGATATAGCTGACAATATCATTGGTTCATCAGAACCATTATCAGTTATAGAATAGGAGATAGTTGGATTTGAGGAGAAACTTGAGAAATTGGAAAAGGAGAAGGAAAGAATAAAAGGAAAGGCAAAAGAACTTAAATGTAGACTCAGTCCTAAATTGGATAACCTCATCCCTTTGAGGAAAGAGATATCAGAGGCACTTATTCAGGGACAAAAGACACTGGAAGAGAAAATGCATCACCTCAATGGTACAATTCAAAGAACAGAGGCAACATTGAGGGATAGTGATAGGTTCACTCAGAGCCTGAATTTGGTATTAGCAGACCTATTTCAGATTGTAACCAAACGGTTACAAGGTTCGAGCTAAAACTGCACTTAGTTGATATTTTGACAGCCTTTGTCATTAATGTCAAAGGGGGAGTAGTAGAGAAAAGAAAAATCCAATGACTTAGAGATCATCTGCTTAGGGGGAGCACACAATTTTGGTAAGATTTTTGGACTTCGATATTTGGATACAATTTTGAATTTTTCTCATGGGTGTTGCCATCAATACCAAAGGGGGAGATTGTTGGCATTGCACACTCCAATGAGAATTGTAGGTGATTGAAGGTATTGTCATTGATGGCAACCTTGCAATCTTATGGCACCAACACTAGCAGACTCTACACCGACAGATAGTTCACCGACAGCCACAAGGATGTTTACCGACACCCTAGCTGATAGGACTTTGTTTATTATACATTGTATTTAATTATAATATCTTTTTGTAAGCCGACATGGCATATTGTAATAAGACTCATATATAAGTATGAGATCTTGTAGATCATTTGATAGAGGGATGATAAGATGGATATGTAGAGTGAATACTAAGGTAGATCTTGTAGAAATGTTTTTGGTTATTGTATGAGCTTCAACCAATACTGAACCTGGCATAGCAGATGCTTTTTGTAGCAGTACATTATATTGGATTCTCATAATCCATTTTGTAAGTCAGTGAGACTTCCTTTTGTATTCGAGCAGTGAGTTGTAGGAATTTGGCCTTCCTGCATGTGCAGGCACATCATTGTAAGTAATATCCATTCATTGGCCAGTGAGTGAATATTGTGGGTCACAAATCCCACCAAGATTTTTCCCACATCGGGTTTCCTCGCCAAAAATCTTGTGTTATGGTGTGCATTCTATTTTGTGTTTATTGTTCATATCTACTGCATTAATTCTTGTTTATTGGTACATTGTTTTGGAATGCAAAATATTTAATAAGGTTAGAAAATTTGTTAACCGGTTAGATACTGATTCACCCCCCCTCTCAGTATCTTTGGGAATCCTAATAGAAGATAGATCCTAGGATTAAAGGTCCCGGTTGTGACCCATTCTATATTTTGAGCATGTTTTAGCTAGCCTTTGAGTTGGTTTTCTGTAACCCGGTTGTTACCGATTGGTTGTAATCAGTTTTCATGAAATAATCAATCTTCTCTGCATTGCCTCCATCATATCTTTGTGTTTTTGTTGTGTTACTCTTGTTGACTAGTCTAGATTGATCTCTTTGAGGTCCCTCCTCATCGATGACTACTTCATTATTTCCTACCTACTGTTAAATGCAATTGGATGTATGTGTATTAGGGAAATAAAATATAATATAGGTTGGGTAGGTAAGTTTTATATTATTTTGGTTTATTTTGATTGGCCGGTTTTGAGGCTAGAGTTTTTCATGAATTTCTTTTTATTCAGTAGCCTGAGCTTTGTGTCGGGTTACCATTCTTGAGATTTTCTTCTACAAATTTGTTTTGGAGTTTGGATATTTTTGCTTGGATCTTTTTTGGATTGTTTTGGTGCTTCACCGAATTATTATTTTGCCATCACTTCAAATTCCACGTTGGGGAATCTTCCCTTTTATATTTTTATTTTTCAATGTCTTCTCCGTGTCTGTAGAAAATACTGTATGTGGGTGCTTTTGGGAATAATCATTATATCAAAAGTTTTCTATAGTTCTAGAATTTAATTTTCCATGGTATATTTATAATATATAGTATTGAAATATGGTTTTGGGGAAATATATGTGTGGTTGTGGCTTTGCTGTGAATGCACGGTTGTGTAGATTTTCTCTATGTGAATTCCTTGCTCTATTGTTTGTGTTTGAGTTGGACTTGCAGTCGCTAGAAGTTTTATGGTGCTTAAAGTATTATTGGGGGCACATTGTTTGTCTCTATGAGTCTCTTGGTCAGACATTGCTGTAAGAGAGATTTCTCAAAGTTTTTCCCCTTCTTGTTGTAAGTGTTTGTTTGATGGAGTTGTATTCCCTTATGACTTTATATGAGTTTGTTATTTCTTTGTCAGTGCTATTGAGCCATGAAAGGCCTTTTGTGATTTTATTTTTTGTAAAGTTCTTTGTGGGTGCCATGAAGTTTTGGAAGGCAATATATTTGGTATTGTCTGGACGTCTCTTTTGGGATTGATTTCGGGACTTAGAACATTTTGTGTGATTTTATTCTGAAATCGTAATTCTGGTCCTTTCTGTCAAAATTTTCTATATGAGTCATTTGCACTAAACACTTAATCATATGTGCTAGTCTGTTATTTGCATGCATTAAATGATTGGTCATATGCATTGAAGGATTATTCATATGCGCTAAAGGATTTATAAAATGCACTGTAAGAATTCTTAGATGTGCTGTAGGGATAGTCATATGTGCTACTCTGTGTGTCAAAAATGGTAATCTATGTTGTTTTAGTATTTGTCCAGTTTGATCAACCCGTGAGGTCATTTTTCGATTTGTCCTTGTACCAGAGGCTTTATTGAGGTTTGTTGATGTTTCCAGCTTGTGATTTATCCGATTTGATGTTATTTGATGATTTTCAAGCTTCGGTATGTTGATAAGCCATACCGTAGAGGTTTTGTGTGTCTCCAACATATTGATAAGCCGTGTTGAGGGGATTATTTTTGTAGACACCTAAAAATGTCTCATTGATCATGTACTAATTATTTTTCTAATTAAATAAATAATTCTATTTCCTATTCTATCATCATTTCATCATTTAATCATTTTCTAAATATTATATAAATATTTATTATTTAATTAATTCTGATTAATTTCCCAATTTAAATAATCTTTATTATTTAAATAAATTACTAATTACTCAATTTCTATCTCTAATCATCTAATCATTCAACCCTCTTCTAAATATTAATTAAATATTTATTATTTAATTAATTATGATTTAATCTTTTAAATTAAATAGTCTTTATTATTTAATTAAATTCCATTTCTAAATAATTAAATAGTTTCTTTAAATTATTTAATTAGTTAATTAATTCTTCCAATTCCAAATCCCCAAATTCTAATTTCATTTAATTTCATATTCTTCTAATTTCTTCTAAATTCATCACATGTGCATGATTTCAAAAATCAAAGTCAAGTTCTAAATATATTCAAAGGCTAAATTGAATTAATAAATTCAATTATTTGAATAATATCTCATGCAAAGATTAAATTAATAATTTAATCTAAATGCAAGCACATGCTAAATTAATTAATTAAATCAATTGATTAATTAAATCATTTATCTCTCCAAATTATATTTCCATCTTTCAGTTAGCTTTTTCTAAATTTAGCTCTCTGTGTCATCCTCTTTATTTCCACCAATCATTCTTTTTCTTCCTTCAGTCAGCTTTTTCTCAATCAATTGACTCCTTTAATCTATTCAATCTATTGAGTTTCAATCCTACAATCAATAGTTCATCTATCAAATTGCATTTGAGCTCACCTGAGTTTACACCTCTTGATCATTTTTTTCCACCTTTCAATCAATCTTCTCCAATTTTCTATAAAATGAGCATCCAATCTCCATTTTCAATCCTCCTCAATCTTTACTTTGAATCACGAACTTCGAATCTATGTGTCACTTGCAGGTTACCGACACAATATTTGAGAGCCATCATACCACAAAGAGAAGAAGAGAAATGGAAGCAATATGCACATCTTGGAATAGGGAGTTTTATTTGAATTGATTTCATTCTTAATTCCTATTTTGCATGATGAGTGCATTATTTCATTGTCTAGTTTGTTAGATTTGTTAATTAGATAGGGATTCGTGATTTCCCTGGTGTTTCTAATTGATAGCTTTGTTTATTTGAAGATGAATTCTAGCATGCATTACATTTTGGTGAACCCGACATGAACTAACAACAATTTAACCTTTTTTCTATGTTCTGTGTGATTTTTGCAGATTGTGTGGAATTTTTATTTTTTTTGCAGGTTGCACAAATTTCAAGAAAATATTTTCTGTCACGCAATCGAACTTACGTCGTCACGCAATCACATAGATAGAATTATGCATTTGACCCTTCAAGGTCACGCATTCGCTCAGACAGGGCCATGCAATCAACCTGTCCAGATCACGCAATCGACCTTTTTGCATTATGCATTCATCGGGTTAATTGTTGTTTTATTTTTTTCTGTCTGTTAGTGCTTCTGTATAATTCTGTCTTAAATTTGGGTAATCCGGAATCAAAATTTCTTTTTACTTCAGGATTTGATTAACAAAGTTTATGGCAAGAAAAGTTCAATTCAAAATTTCAGGTGCAAGAAGGACAGAACAACAAAGGAGGGAAGCTAAACGATATCAAAAATTTCTCCAAGCAGAAAAATTGATATAGGATTCAGAAGAACAACTTGCCTTAGACAGATATAATAGCCTAGTTCTTTCGTATACAATTAAATATGATCTAATCAATATTGAGTGGATGATGCGAGATTTGGTTAGGGCTTCACAATTGGTTGTGCAGATTCCTGATAGAGTTTAATTTTCTTTAGTGGTTAATTTTTTTTATTTATTTTTTGTCTGCATTCTGTCACGCAATTGAGCTGTCATTGCTACACAATCGTGCAGATATCGTCACGCATTTGGTGTCATGTTTACACATTCGGTCTGTCAAGGTTACGCATTCGATCAGTAAGTATTACTCATCCACTCAGGTATTATCACACAATTGCCTATATCAAGTTTTGGGTTTCTATTTTTTGATGGTTTAATTTTACTACTATCTTCTGTTTACAGCCTGTGGTGGATTTGCAGAGAGGATTAGATTATTAATTTTGCATGCACACCTCACACTTCAATTTTTAGTGCTTAAAATCAACAACAGTTAAAAAGGACATGCATGCACACCTCACACTTCAATTTTTAGTGCTTAAAATCAACAATAGTTAAAAAGGACATGCATGCACACCTCACACTTCAATTTTTAGTGCTTAAAATCAACAAAAGTTAAAATTGACATGCATGTATCTCACACTTGGTTTTTGGTGCTTAAAAATCAACAAATGGTTAAAATTGACATGTATGCCTTCATTCTTGGATTTGGTGTTTAAAATTGACATGCACATGCATATCTAACACCTAAATTTGGGTTATAAAAAGAACGTGAATTAGGCTTCATTAGATTAAATCATTTTTCATTTTCTTAAGGGAAAAGAACTTTTTATTGTGTCTAGGGTGGACCTACTATTCCACTAACTGCCTTTCTACCTGCCATCGGGCCTATGGGAGAAAGAAGGAAGGTGACAACGACATCCAATTTTTTTTTTGTTCTACATAGTGAGGGGTATCTTTGACTGGGGATTTCATCACCCAATAGAGGTACTTCAAATTGGGATGCATTGGGGATATCATCTCTCCCAACGTACTCTCAAGCGGGTTTTTCAACCCGCTATATAAATATACTGGTCAGGAAGCTAGAGTGTTGCATGAATTCAATGTATGTGGGGGCCTTCCCTGCACCGATAAGCTCAATTAAAGTCTTAAGTGGCTTGCTCTGAGAATCTGTCGTTGGATCGGGACCCCTCAAAACCTAATACTAAGAACCAAATTAGTTGCCAAAAATCCTACATTTAGTGGTTTCGGGAGTGTGGATCGTACCCCATAGATACCCTTCATGTACCTTACACTATGATATAGGAATCCCTTGGCTAAAAGATCTTCAAATCTTTGGGGTAAGAGAGACTGGCATGCCCGAGAAGTGTGTGCCATGGAGTGGAGCTAGTGCTGCCAGACTCTCTATCTGTTCATTTTGTTTCGGTATTTTATTTTAAGGGCCTCACTGAATGGTGTCCAATATCTAGCCTAAGATTGTTTTCTATGCCTTTTTATGTATCATTGTACTAGACCAGTATTGAGTCAGTCCCTTGGGCTATTTCAGGCCCTATCCCATGTATCTCCGATTTTTCTGAGATTGTATGAAATTTGAGTCAGTCAGCTATACATACCTACCATTGTTCTGAAATTTGGAAAACTACAAAACATTGTCCTACACAAGAGGTTACCAAAAACAAAGTCCGTTTTGAAACCAATTCTCAAAAGTCCTTACATACTTGTGACCACAGGCAGTCCCTTACATCATCTTTTGCATAGTCCCCACTTATGTCCTCATTATTGTCCTAAGTCCTTGCAGAGTCCTCATTTACGTCCTCATTATCATCTTAAAGTCCTTGCATAGTTCTCATTCACATCTTCATTATCATCCATAGTCGTTGCATAGTCCCACTTACGTCCTTATTATCGTCCTATGTCTTTTGCATAGTCCCACTTACATCCTCATTATCGTCCTACATCTTTTGCATAAGTACCACTTACATCCTCATTATCATCCTAAGTCTTTTGCATTATCATCCATATTAGTTACATAGTCCTACATTATCATCTATGTCTTCATCTAGACCTCATATACATCTGTCTTAGTTCATCATCATTTGCACAATCATCCTATAAAATCATAACCCAAATGTCGAAAACACAATCAGAGGATCAATCAAACTCAACCTCAACTCAAACAAGTTGGTCAAGTTAAATCAAACATTATCGCATCCAGAGAAATGGAGAAAATATCTTACATGTTGTGATCCTAGGTCCAAACCAAACAAGAAAACATCATGGATTGGAATTATACATTTCGTAGGGAAGGTGGAGGATTCATCCCTTCCATTCCTATTCCATTGCCATCCATAGAAATATTAGCTCAGCAAATCAAAACTTTGCAACAACAAGTGACAGACATGGCTAGTCCTGACAACCATAGGGGCTGGTTAGAAAACATGATGAGAGAAGTGATAGCCACGAGGGGATCAATATCAGACCAACCTTCTAGTTCTTGTGAGACCATTCAAATATGCCAACCTTCGTTCTTCAACAAAAGCATTCCTACCTCAATTCAACCAACATTAGAGTCATGTAAACCTTCTTTTTCTTTCAACCCACTACATCAATCATACCAATCACATCAACCCAACATTCAAAACTCTTTCAACCAAAATAATACCCTTTTCAACCAAATTCCAAATCAAAATTCATATCAACCCAACATTCAAAATTCATTCAACCAAAATCACACCTTTTTCAACCAATGTCCAAATCAAAATTCATTCAACCAAAATCAAACCTCGTTCAACCAAAATCAAACCCCTTTCAACCAATGTCCAAATCAAAATTCATTCAACCAAAATCACACCCTTTTCAACCAATGTCCAAATCAAAATTCATTCAACCAAAATCAAACCTCGTTCAACCAAAATCAAACCCCTTTCAACCAAAGTCCAAATCAAAATTCATTTAACCAAAATCAAACAACTTTCACCCAAAATCAAACATCTTTCACCCAAAATCAAATCCCTTTCAACCAAAGCCCAAATCAACCATATCTATCCACCATTTCATTATCCCCTGAAGTCACACAAAACCAATCCATGCCATCTCTATCTAATAACACAACCTCCCAAGGGCTATCCATCGTACAAAACCAATCCAATCCAAGTCATGATTTAGAGAGTCTCATTCAAAATCCTTTCTCATCAAATCAAAAGGTTGAAACATTCCAAGAATCTCCCATGAATATCGAAACTCCTTCCTCGTGTCAAGATGATGATCCAAAATCAGAAGAAATGGACCCAGAAACAAATCAAGATCAAGAACAACCACTTCCATCTAACCCAATTTTTGATCAAGATCCCACTAACCAAGAATCTTATGATGATCCCCTTGCTCTTTTCTATTCCATTCATAATGGCACCCTTCCATCTCAAGAACAAAGTGTCCTTTTAAGTCCCATCCAACATCCACCTCCTAAACAAGATCAAGACATCTCTTCCATCCTCCCTAATAATCCCTTTACAAACCAAGATCAAATCATACCTTTACCTTCATGTCCTAAACATGATCCTATTATTTCTCCAAATCCTGATCAAGGTCCCTCCATCCCTTCATCTCCATGTCATAATCCTCCATGTTCCTCACAAGATTCTCTCTCAAACAAACTTACCATTTCTCCTCATGATCCCAATCCCTCTACAAAAGTTTTTCATGAACCCCTTATCAATGAAATCACCAATCCAGATCATACTACATAGAACAACTTGTCAACAATTGTTTCATCATCCTCTTCAAGTGCATCAATAAAAATAGACATAACACTCGCTCATGTCACAACTTTGAAACCAAAAACAATTTGTCTCACACACTCACACTTGAAAGACCGGGGGCAAGAGAACCTACCACGATTGGATTTCATTGAAAAGCATAAGGCTATAGCTGAATTCATGGGTTCTAGAGCTAGATTTCCTTATGATGATCCATAACATCCAAAAAATAAGAAAATCAACATTGGAGATGCTGAACATATACACTTAGATGAGTCCTTATATCCTATTGGAAAAGACATCTTTATCCGACTCTTCAAACAAAGACCAATGAACTACCTACACAAATATTGTACCTAAAGGGTTGTGTAGTTTAGGTTTTACTTTCTGCATTGCATATCATATCATTCAAAACATTGCATTACAAATAGTTTCTTTTCAAATGCATCGCATTCTCAAAAATTCCAAATTTTCATATAGCAACATCAATAAAACGAGGCAATTGTTCAAGTTTATCATTCATTTGCATTCAAGAGAAGCAAGGGTCATCTCCTTTCTTAGATATTTGGACATGAAATCTTTGGGGTTCTAAAATCATTCATTTTCAACATTACCCTATGATGACGCTTTACTTATGGTTGGGTAGTGGCTTCACTATTTGAGACTTGTTAACCTACAATCTATCAATTGCTATATCTCAAACACAATAACTCTCTAAATTCATTCTAGACACCTAGTTGATCATATGACTAGTGAAAAATCTAAAATTCTACTTCAGCGCCATTGTAATTTTCACACCCAAGTAGGTTTCATTACTTACAAGTCAAGGCAAGAAAATAAAAATAAAAAGAGCTATGCCAAATATCCATCTAAAGGCAAAAAGAGCAATGATATATAACTGAAATATCATGCATACAAATGTGATAAAAAGCTTGACTATGGGAACATGCAAGTAACTCCATCAGGGCTATGAACGCCTATTGGCAATGGAGCAATATTTGAGAAATTACAGTTTATAACCTCGTCAAAGCTCTCAAGGCTTGCTGGCAGCGAGGCTCTATTCGGGATGCTTTTGAAGTTTGAAAAACCATGTAGCTAGTCATATAGGACGCTAAGGATCTTTAGTGAACACAAGAGCGGGAATTAACTCATCTGCACACACATGGGCAAAAGAAGATCAAAGTTTCAAGAACCAATGGGGAAGTTTTCCGCGTCTCTATTTGTAAATCCTAGTCACTAAGTGTGTTGAGATGAATGTTCCAAAGGGTCTTAGAGATCAATTGACCGCTTATCTATGAAATGTTTTGCACCTCCATTTCAATTGGTGTATTCAAATGCAAAAACAAACACAGTAAACCTTGTTCGAATAGGAAATGCATCTTCATCTTGCACGTTGCATTCACATAGGTCATGTCAAAAATTCTTTTGTCTCCACATACATTCTGCAGATCATTATGTCATATAGGTCTGCACACTGTGGGCATAACTGCAAAAAATCCTAAAAATCAAATAAAGTCCTGAAAAAATCCAAAAAATCAGATAAAGTCTTGAAAAAATCCAAAAACAATGAAAAACTCAAAAATAAAAAACAATGAAAAACTCAAAAATCAAAAACAATGAAAAACTCAAAAAACCAAAAACAGTGAAAAACTCAAAATCCAAAAAATCATATAAAGTCCTGAAAAAAAATCATGAAATACCAAAAAAACATCCATATAAAGTCCTAAAAAAATCATCCAAAAATAGTCAAATACGATCCTGAAAAAATCATTCAAAAACATTCAAATACAATTCTGAAAAGATCAACCAAAAACATCCATATACGATCCTGAAAAAATTAATCAAAAACATTCAAATATCGATCTACATAATCCAAAAACATTGAAAAAGCTCTTGGAAAAGAACTAAAAATCGAAAATCAATCAATCAAAACTTGCAATAACATGTCTTGTGAGAAACAAATACCCTAGCAGATATCTAGCAAACACTTCGCACGAAGTTAATAAAGGATACGACTATCTAGTCAAACATCTGCAATCAACTGATCAAACTGTCTTATCAATCGTATCATATCCATATCAACATGATCATTATCTTGTCTTAAATAGAAGAGGATACACTCAAAATCAGATAGGTCAGTCTTAAACGGGGTCCACAACTTTCTGAGATCAGACATTATCAACCATCACATCAAACAACTGAGAACGAAGGCATAAGGTCAGTATCGCTGTTGAATTTTGTCTAGGTTAGTCTTTATCTTTTTATCATTTGGCGATAGATTATGTTCCTATGCTACTCAAGGATGTCCACAAGTGACTAGAGGAGCCATGATGGGCATTATCTTTTTCTTTGTTTGTTGCTTGTCTGCTACGTGTTTGTTTCTTCAATGAGATATCTTTACATCTTGGTTCCTTATACCTTGATGTGCTAAGCTTCATTGTTCAATAATAAGGCTCAGTGATGAATATATATTGATGCAATAAAATATGTGACACAGGTTCGTGATTCATTCAATTTCATTCTCATCTCATTTATTTCTTGATAGTTTGTTGATTTTTGATCTTCTTTCTAAATCATTTTCTTATCATATCATAGCAAACATCTTCAATTGCTTCTAATTCTCATCTAACATCATTCTATTTCATTATAAGGTTCATTCTCTCATATTCTATTCCATTATCATCTTCATATCACCTATCTTTATCTCTAATCAACTAACCATTCTTCTATCTTTCATCTCATATTCTTCTTTTTTTGAGAGATCATTCATATCTTTAATGCATAAACAATCTCTCGAGTGGGCATTACACCCTAAGTATCACCAAGGCATACTGGGGCAAATTTTTTTGTTTTCTTTGAAACAACGTCATTCTGACATTGTCTTAAAGAGGGGCAAATGTAGACACCTAAAAATGTCTCATTGATCATGTACTAATTATTTGTCTAATTAGTTAAATAATTCTTTAATTCTTTAATTAAGTTAATTAATCTATTTCTTCTAATTTCATATTTCCTCATCATCTTATTAATTATTCTATTTCCTATTCTATCATCATTTCATCATTTAATCATTTTCTAAATATTAATTAAATATTTATTATTTAATTAATTTTGATTAATTTCCCAATTTAAATAATCTTTATTATTTAAATAAATTACTAATTACTCAATTTCTATCTCTAATCATCTAATCATTCAACCCACTTCTAAATATTAATTAAATATTTATTATTTAATTAATTGTGATTTAATCCTTTAAATTAAATAGTCTTTATTATTTAATTAAATTCCATTTCTAAATAATTAAATAGTTTCTTTAAATTATTTAATTAGTTAATTAATTCTTCCAATTCCAAATCCCCAAATTCTAATTTCATTTAATTTTATATTCTTCTAATTTCTTCCAAATTCATCACATGTGCATGATTTCAAAAATCAAATTGAAAATCAAAGTCAAGTTCTAAATATATTCAAAGGCTAAATTGAATTAATAAATTCAATTATTTGAATAATATCTCATGCAAAGGTTAAATTAATAATTTAAGTCTAAATGCAAGCACATCCTAAATTAATTAATTAAATCAATCAATTAATTAAATCATTTATCTCTCCAAATTCTATTTCCATCTTTCAGTTAGCTTTTTCTAAATTTAGCTCTCTGTGTCATCCTCTTTATTTCCACCAATCATTCTTTTTCTTCCTTCAGTCAGCTTTTTGTCAATCAGTTGACTCCTTTAATCTATTCAATCTATTGAGTTTCACTCCTACAATCAGCAGTTCATCTATCAAATTGCATTTGAGCTCACCCGAGTTTACACCTCTTGATCATTTTGTTCCACCTTTCAATCAATCTTCTCCAATTTTCTATAAAATGAGCATCCAATCTCCATTTTCAATCCTCCTCAATCTTTACTCTGAATCGCGAACTTCGAATCTTTGTGTCACTTGCAGGTTACTAGCGCAATATCTGAGAGCCATCATACCATGAAGAGAAGAAGAGCAATGGAAGCAATATGCACATCTTGGAATATGGAGTTTTATTTTAATTGATTTCATTCTTAATTCCTGTTTTGTTTGATGATTGCATTATTTCATTGTCTAGTTTGTTAGATTTGTTAATTAGACAGGGATTCGTGATTTCCTTAGTGTTTCTAATTGATAGCTTTGTTTATTTGAAGATGAATTCTAGCATGCATTACAATTTTTATTGCTTTGTGTCAGCGAGTTGATGTGCCTTGTTGTTGATGATTATGGCAGATTCTGATTGACTTAGATATGGCTTTTGAAGAACTATTTTGTTATGAGGCTCATTGTTGGTTTATTGTTGTTGTTGGCATTGGATTCGTTATGGATACTTCATGGTTTTGTGATGTTGTTTATGGATCATTCTTGAATGTTGAATCAGAGCATCCTTGTCTTTATTATTGTTTGGAACATGCTAGGGGGAGTGGGCCTCCCTGTGATGATCAGGGTCATGAGAGATAGGCGATGAGTTGATAAGCCTCTCCTCTAGATCACCAGGGCACATTGGAAGTTTTTCTTATTATAAACAAGTGATAACATTAATAATGAATTAGATGGTATGGGTAATTAAGACTCGCCCAATCAAGATAATTCATAATTGAGCCCCAAGACTTGATCCTAGGGAGGATGTTTTAGGATAAGGTTGGGAAGGCCATTGCTGTGGCAAGTAAATCTCCCTTGATTCTCTCATAGGTTGAGATGGCTCCACATGTCTATCAGGGTTATGACTTGAAGGGTTGTGTCTATATTTGGAGGATAGCATGTGATGACACTCCACTCCTACATGTGATCTTGCTTGTTGTAATAATGCCTTGACTCTTTTTATGCCTCTAGGAGTTTCTATTTGTGGTTACCATGTGATTGGTTGTTGTGTATGTGTTGTTGTGATCCTTGAGTTGTGATCCTCTTTGGTAGTTGGTATTAGCTTAGTTCTAGAGTGTGTGTTGGGACCTTGTGTCATCTCCTAGCACGAGGAAGGGTTCTTTTGGTTCCACGTGGTCGGGTGGTTGGTGCCTTTCTACCATTGGGGTATTTCTTCTTGGATTCTTCATGCGTGGTTGTGGATTCTATCATTGCATCTGTTAGATGATTATTGTAGCAGATGGATGTAATTGATATCATGAGTTATGTAATGAAATCATATTGTGTAAGTTATGGATAAGACTATCTATTAGGAGAGCTATACTCGAGTTGAAATTATCATGCAATTATATAATAGATGATGTTTAGGAATTGGGCCTATAATTTGTAAGATGGATATTGAGATGTATTGAAATGTGATTGTCTTTGAAATGGAATGCAATTCAAGTTAATAGATATGTTGTAGATTATCTTGTAATGGTTCGTAAATGGATTCATGAGTTTGATATCAAGGTCATGTAATAGAAATTTTTTATTCATGTTTAAGATAGAAAATAATAGGAAATCTGAAATGGTAATTAAAATGATAATGTAAATGTAGCTATGTAACCTACATTTATTGGATATTAGTATTAGGACTCGTAGTATGATGAAATATTTATATGTTGTAATTGATTGTAATAATTATGTTGTAATAGGATGATCTTGTGTATGGATGTATATGCAAATATTGAATGAATGTTTTTATTGAATAGTTGAGATTCTTGATAAATGGTCACTTCTAGATTGTAAGAATGAATGGGTAGTTGGTAAGATGAACAATTAACTTTAAGGAAATGATTTAGATTGTTTTAGTTAATGTGGAATGAGGTTATGACTCTGGTAGTAGAATAAGACATGGGTGCATCTCAAAGTATTTGAATATTACTTAGTTATTGGAAATAATGTAATCAAATTTGTTGTTATGCATTTATTATTACATGTATGTTATGATTGTGGGATGAGCTTGTAGATTAAAAGTGGAAAAGGACCTATGTTAGAAGGATTGCTGTAGTGTAGTGTGAAATTTTGCCAAGATCAAGGGCACAATGAAAAGTATAAAAATAGAGACAAAAGAATGACAAGAACAAACTGTATTCTCATCAATATGAAAATAATCAATTGGATTCATACCAATACAATGAATATAGGCCTGCTTATATAGGCAAGGCCATATGGATGTACAAGAACACAATCATGACATGTAGCTCAATGAGAAATAAGGGTAGGTAAGAAATACTAGGGGTAGGTAGGAGAAATAATATAATATTCCACAAGAGGTGGATGACCCACCGAATGTGGAGTGTAACAACAAAACAAGACCACAAAAGGTGGAATTTCTCCTACAAGCTCTATCCCTATGTGCACACTTCCCTAAGTGTCTCAAATCCAAACTATGAAGAGATGCATTATCCTAAGTTAACTTAAGTAAAGTGTAATAATATCCATAATGAATATTCATTTACACCAACACCCCCCCTTAAGTGCAACTTAGGGGAATGAAGACTCAAGTCAACAATGCAAGATGGGTCCCGGCTACTAGGCCATGATAGGTACCCATGTACAAAATACAAATGCAAGCAAGACCATGCAAAGCAATCTCTCACAAACGGAGAAAGGGAGAAAACCCAGTGGGAAAAAACTCCCCCCCAAAAGAGAGATGAATGTACAAAAGACTCTCAAAGAAGACAAACAAAACCTTAAAGAGGAAAAAGTCCCCCCCATAAGAGAGGAAGGAGAAGTCAGCTGACCCCCCCTAATGACACATCCCACACCCCCAAGAGAGCTTGCAACTACTGGAACTTACTCTCGGTGAAAGGTTTGGTGAATATGTCAGCAACCTGCTCTGCTGTAGGACAATACTACAAATCAATGACCTACTCCTGAATGAGCTCTTGGATATAGTGCATATGAATCTCGATGTGTTTGGTCCACTGGTGCTAGACCGGGTTCTTTGAGATTGTAATAGAACTTTGATTGTCGTAATGTAGAACTCTCAGCTGTGGAGTGGTGAACCCAAATTCTATGAGAATCTGCTGAAGCCAAATGGTCTCAGTCGCTGCATTAACAGTGCCTCGATACTCAGCCTCAGTTGAAGAGAGAGCAATAGCATGTTGCTTCTTGCTCTACCAACAAATGAGGCTTGAACCAAGGTGAAAACTGTAACTGAAAGTAGACTTAGGATCATCAAGATCACTAGCCCAATCAAAGTCTGTGTAACCAACAAAGCGAAGTCGTGTGCCTGCTGCATAGTGAATCCCATAGTGATGTGTACCCTGGATGTAATGAAGAATGCATTTGGTGCCTTTCCAATGAAGCTCATGTGGTTCCTGCATGAAGTGACAAACCATGCCAACTACAAATGAAATATCATGGTATGTATGGGTCAAGTAGATGAGACTACCCACAAGCTGACGATACAAAGTGGCATCAACTGGTGGAGAAGAACACTAAGCCTCAAGCTTGACTCTGGAAAGAGAGGGAGTCGGTACAGGCTTACAATCAGCCATATGAAAGCATGCAAGTAGATCAAGAGCATACTTGGGCTGCAATAGTGTAATCCCAAAAGGTGACTGTGAAATCTCTATCCCGAAAAAGTAGTGCAAAAGACCCAAGTCAGTCATAGCAAAACTGTCATGCAAAGCAGATTTGACCCTGCTAATGATGGATGTAGTACTCCCTGTAATGATCAAGTCATCAACATAGAGCACAAGTATCAAGTGAGAGTCATCCTATCACAAAATATAGACATTCAGATCAGAATGACACCTGGTGAACCCTGGTGAGAGAAGAAAGGAATCCATCTTGGCGTACCAAGCCCTAGGGGCCTACTTAAGGCCATAGAGAGATTTCCTTAGTCTGCAAACCAAGGAAGTATCCTGGATGAAACCCTGTGGCTTCTCCATATAAATCTCCTCATCAAGATCACCATGAAGAAAAGCACTCTTCACATCCATCTGATGTACAGCCCAACCATGAGCTGCAGCAATAGCAAGTGTCAAGCGAATGGAGTTCATCTTGGCTACGGGTGCAAAGGTCTCAGTATAGTCAACACCTGCAACCTGAGAGAAACCTTTCACAACAAGCCAAGCCTTATACTTATCCATACTACCATCCGCAACATATTTGGTCTGATAGATCCACTTACATCAAACCATCTTTCTCCCCTTAGGGAGATGGACTAAATCCCATGTGTTGTTCCTCATCAAGGAACTATACTCTTCCTCCATAGCTTGGTCCCACTCAGGAACCCCTGATGCTTCCTAAAATGTTTGTGGATCATAAGTAATAGAAATGAATGCATGTGGAAGATTCTGATGTTGTGATCAAGTTCTCCATGTATCTAAAGGATCCCCAACAAGAGAACCCACAGACTCAAGTGTCTGTCGAGCCCAATGAGGTCTAGGTGGAGGTGGAGAACGAGGCTCCTCAACTACAAGTGGACCCCGTGGAGGTGTAGCCCTGCGAGTTGGAGTTGAAGAAGTATCATCATCTGAATCACTAGCATCACTATCCACAATGGAGGAAGGTGGAGGAGGTAGAGAGGCTAAGCTAGGAGAGCTTTCCTCAAAGTGAACACTCCTCTCAATGAACACCTCATGTGTCTTAGGATCCATCAATCTATATGCCTTAACACCCTCAGGATATCCAACAAATATGCAAGGTCAACTCTGTGGTTCCAATGCCTTGCGTTTCTATGGAGGTATGCGAGCCCATGCTGGACACCCAAAGACTTTGAAATGTCTCACAATCGGTTTTCTACCAGCCCAAGCTTCAAAAGGAGTAATAGCTTGCAAAGCTTTGTGAGGAACCTGATTCTGGATGTGTGTGGCACAACTAATAGCCTCAGCCCAAAAGGTGGGATCAAGAGAACATGCATGAATCATACAACTAGCCATTTCTTTGAGAGTTCTATTCTTGTGTTCTGCAATTCTGTTCTGCTGTGGAGTGTATGCGACACAATGTTGAAGATCAATTCCCTCAAATGTACAAAAATCCTCAAGTCTTTTGTTCACATATTCCCTTCCATTATCTGTGTGAAGAATCTTCACCACTTTCCTAGATTGCTTCTCCACATGAGTCTTAAAGTCCTAAAATCTATCAAATACTTCACTCTTATGAATAAGAAAGTAGACCCAAGTGAAGCGGGAGTAGTCATCAATGAAGGTGAGGACATAGTAGGCCTTACTAAATGAAGGTGCTGGAAATGGACCTGCTATATCATTGTGAACAAGTTGAAGAACTTCCAAAGCTCTCCAAGCTTTCCCTTTATAAAACTTTTCCTTAGGATGCTTGCCCATGGAACAACCTAAACATACACCCTCTGAAAAACTAATTTGAGGTAGACCTGTGACCATGTCTTTAGTGTTGAGCTACTGAAGATAGCGGTAGTTGAGGTGACCAAACCACTCATGCCATAGCTTACTTTCAGAATTTAAATGAGTAAGCAAGGCCCTAGAAGGTGAAATTGGCACAAAGTGGGAGAATGAATAAAGCCTTGAGTTGTCATTGGCTTGTCCCACTGCTACCAAGGCATCATCATCAAGTTCCTTTACCACAACTGAATCTGGTGTAAACTCAACCTTTTTCCCATTCCCATAGTGAGTGATTTGGTAGATAGAGAGAAGGTTGGTAGACAAGTTAGGAACATAGAGAACATTCTCAAATGTTCCATCATCCATGTCAACTGAACCTTTTCCTTCAACCTCTACTTGTGTATCATCACCTGTGTAAATGTGAGGTACCTTAGATGGCTCCAATGAAGAAAACTACTCCTTTGTAGAACCCATGTGATATGAGGCACCTGCGTCAAGTATCCACTATTGTGAAGAACTTGTTGTAGCCACAAATGCTTTCCCTTTTCCCTTAAACTATGAGGAAGAGGAAGGAGATGAATCCTTCTTTGTGTAGGTGGATGGCACATTGATGCTGTTTTTCTTAAGAAGATTAGTTAACTCATCAACTTCTTTGTGTGGCATTGATGCTCATCATGACCATACTTCTTGCAATATGCACAAGTTGTCTTATCCTTCTTAGGTGGTGTCCCCTTCTTGGAAGAGGATGAAAAATCACCTTGTGATGGAGAGGATGATTGTCCTTTTTCCTATTGTGGCTGTGACTTAGATTGCTTCTTGTTGTTGTTGGAATCTTTTCCTTGACTTCCTTGATTCCCTTGATTAGCCACCAAAGCCTTGGACTTTGAAGACTTGAGAAGCCCCATGTTCAACAACTTAGATTGTTCCAATATCAACATTTCTGTGAAAGCATCAAATGAAGGCATAACATAGGAACTCCCCATTGTCAAACGATGAGTTTGGAAGCTAGACACAAATGCTGCATATTCTGGTGCAAGCTTGTCCAACAAGTTGAATATCAACTGAGCATCCTTTTTGTCAATTCCATAATCCTTAAGCTTTGATCTTATCTCATTTGCTTTGGTGACATAATATTGGATTGTATCAAAACTCTTGGGATCCAAGTTGGTGAGCTCATTGTCAATCTTATAACCTCTGATTTCATCAACTTGACCATTCAATTTCTGAAACATATCCCAAGCATCTTTGATTGTAGTACACTTTTCAATATGAAAGATGAGGTCATCTGATACATACTTGCACAAAGTTCCAAGAGCCATGCAATTATTAGTGATCTATTCTAATTGAGCATTAGGATCAGCCTTAGGATCAGGTGGTGCTGCTATTGTTCCATCTATGTAATGCATGAGACCTTTTTCCATTAATTTGCTCCATACTTTAATTTTCCATGATGCATAATTATGTGGAGCTAAAGGTGGAAATTTATGAGGACTCATTGCAACAAAAATGAAAGAGCACAAGGAAAGAGAGGAAAAATCACACAAGACACCCCCCCAAATTCACTCAATCAACGAACCACCCCAAAAGTGATGATTTGGCACTTTATACTTAGTGCATGTACAATGGGCCACTTGCAAAAAATGGCAAAGTGGACTTCTGATTTCAATTTTAGAACTGCCTTAATAAGGCCAAAAGAGACTCAAACTAATAATACAAGAGATCTAAACTAAGATCCAAGAAATTTACAAGTACCAAATAGGCCAAATAAGACTAGTATCTGAAAGTACAATTTCTACTTAAAATCTTTGAAATCTAATCATAGATTATGAAATTAGATGAAAAAGCATGCACTTTAAAAAAAAATGGCACTTGAAAAGGAGGTCGTATGAGCTCAAATGAGGCCTTTGAAGTTGTAGAATTGAGGATTGGATAGGTATAGCTGAGAGAATCTGAAAATTCTGAAAACCCGCCCGAATTGGGCAGAAAATTTCCTCCACACCCAAAAATTGATTTTCGCCAAAGTAGGTCAAATTTATACTCAATTTTTATGCAAACGGCCTCCCGGATGCAATGGTGAGGTCAAAAAGGCTCTAAGATGCCTCCAAAAAATGCAGTACCTCAGATCTGAAAATAGAAGCCTTCCATAATGTCTCCAAAAACCAATCAATGAAGCCCCAATAGCTCTGATACCATGTGAGAATTTGCCAAGATCAAGGGCACAATGAAAAGTATAAAAATAGAGACAAATGAATGACAAGAACAAACTGTATTCTCATCAATATGAAAATGATCAACTGGATTCATACCAATATAATGAATATAGGCCTGCTTATATAGGCAAGGCCATATGGATGTACGAGCACACAATCATGACATATGGTTCAATGAGAAACAAGGGTAGGTAAGAAATACTAGGGGTAGGTAGGAGAAATAATATAATATTCCACAAGAGGTGGATGACCCACTGAATGTGGAGTGTAACAACAAAACAAGACCACAAAAGGTGGAATTTCTCCTACAAGCTCTATCCCTATGTGCACACTTCCCTAAGTGTCTCAAATCCAAACTATGAAGAGATGCATTATCCTAAGTTAACTTAAGTAAAGTGTAATAATATCCATAATTAATATTCATTTACACCAACATGTAGGATTTGTAGTTGATAAATGATATTGTGTATGTGTTAATGGCATTATATTTATCATTGTGTTAGAAAAAAACAAGGGACAATGTATAGCATTTAAGAAGTTGTTTAATGAAGGACTTTATGATTATTGCATTATGCTCTTAGGAATCATGTAAAAGGGATATGATCATGATAGGATTATAGAATTAAGTGTAGGTATGAGGATGTTAGTTAAGAAAGTAAAGTATGTTTATGCTTTACGTAATGGATAGTTGATGAGGATGTATGATGATTATGTTAATAGAAAATGATTAAGGGTTTTAGGCACATTTGGATTTGGTGCATAAAATGAACATAAGGAAAAAAGGGGATTGGTCTTGCATTGGAAAGATTAGCATATTATAAATGAGTGTAGGTTACACACCATGAAGGATAGAAGTAATTGATTTGCACGTGCATAGTTAATGAATAAGAAATACTAAGTGTATTGCATACATGCATGAATAATAATTAAGGATGTTAAGAGTCGTAATTGAAATGGTTAGATTGTTATTGGCTATGTTAGTAGAGTAAGTAATGCCATTGAGATACCCTAGGGAGATGGTAGTGAAGATTATGTTATGTGTAATTCCACTCACGTAATCAGTTTAGGTGACATGTTCAAGTTCATAATGATTATGAGATAATTGATGTAAATTTATATTGCATAGATGGTGAAATGTGTTGCATTAGATGTTATTTTTTTTTAAATCTCCATTAGTGTGTTAGTTTGCTTTATTTTATTTAGGGTATTTTGGTGGACATTACATGATCTTCCCCATGAATTGACCTATTCAACTTGCTTGATGATTTGTGCTAGACACAATGCACCACTGAGAGGGGGGGGCTGAATCAGTGGTTCTCAAACTAACTCTTTAACTAACTTATGTGAGCATCTCGATTATGGGATATAACACAAAGCACACTTACCGATTAGTGGGGAGACAAATAAAAAAAGCATTCACACAAAGGGACATCACATAACACCAATATGTATAAGGAAAACCCAAAATGGGAAAAACCACAGTGAGCAATATTGCTGGAGTTTACTACTCCAATCCAGCCTCACAATCAAATGTTTGTTACAATGTTTAGGGAACCAACCCAAGGAGCTACAACCCCTGATTTAGGGCACCAACCCAAGGAGCACCAACCCCTAACTTGTTTATGGGTTACAACCCAAAGGAGCTACAACCCCTACACTGAGCTACAACTCAGTGATCACAATGAAAACATCAATTGAAAAAATACTTATCTTGTTACAAGTGAATCTTGCAACCATTTTATATGCCTTACTCTGCCGGTGAGATACCTTCTCTGCTACACCGGTACACTTCTCCTACTGCTTCACTACTGGTAGACTCTAGCGGTTCACCTCTACTCTCCTTCTACTCTGTGGTATTTCTTCCTCATTGTTCTACTCTTTACTATTATGACACTCTGTCGGTTCTATGTTTGCCTACTCTGCAACTTCCTTCACTTCTGCTCTGCTGGTATGGACACTATTAGTTGTGCCCTGCTATCGGTTGAACACTTCAACTTGATTCTCCTTCACTCTCACTCTCTTCTCAGATACTCATTGAGCACTTGGCTGATTTTCTCTCACATGAAGAAGTAACACTTAATAACTTCACAGCAACACACTCTTCTTCCATTCAACAACACATTAACTATGTCTTTGGCCTACATATTTATAGTCTGGTTTTCCCACCAAAAATCTATTCAAAATATAGGCGGTTAGGGTTTCCTCATCATCCTCGAGGCAAACCAAATCTAATCAGATCTTGCTCGATCTGATCTCCCAAATAGTCAACTATACAATGCTGCCATTAACACACCTTCCAATACGTGTTTTCCAAATATAGAAAACACGGTCATGTATCTCAACCTGCCTTTGTCAAAATTCCATTATTGTTTCTATTGTTTCTTTCTCGAGGTCTTCTCACAATCTAATCTTCTTACTTTTATCCAACCACCAACAACTCCCTGATTTTTCTTTGTCGTTCATTCTTCCTTGAGCCACACACCTCTGATCTGATCCACAAATCATGGGATCCATATTCAATGCACACCTGTGGAAATACCTATCTCTACATGACACTTCACCAATCTCTGCGAGCTTGCCATCTTGACTCCATGTGGTATCCATGTCGATAGACTGCCAACTTGGCTCTTCATGTCGGTCTAGATAGGATCACCGACCAAACATTCTACTGGTTCCTCTTTTCTGCCGGTTTACTAATCCTACTGGTATCTCACACTCTACCAGTTAACCTTCATGTCTGCACTTTTCTAAACTACCAGTGGGACACCTAAACCGGTCTTCAGACATGTCTATCCAAAGCATGAACATTCCCACAAGGTAGGAGGACATCTGTATCTACACCTTGCTCATATTATTGGTGGATTTACATACCTGTAAATACTCTTGATCTGTACTGGCATCTCAACAGGCCTTCTCAGTCAGTTTAGTGCATGTCCTTGATTAATTGCACTTGATGCACACCTCTTCCTCCTTATCTCACAAAACTATGATGCACACAATGCATTATAGGAGATAAGTTCCACTTACTGGTGGAGTGACACCTTGTCTTCTGCATCCTGCAATGTACTCATGCGACTTCCCTATTTGTGTAACACATCTTCAAACATGCACATGTGATCCAGTGGGAGTCCTGCTGTTCTACAACCTCACAGCATATCGGTGACTTATTCATTCTTCTCTTCTAGTGTTGATGTGATTCAGATAACATTCTCCCTTTTCATCACAAACAACAGCCAAACATCTTTCTCATTGTAAATACTTCACTTGCCAGTTGATATACTCTCCTTGTCGGGGATACACTATACTAGTACCGGTCACCTTACCTTTCCATCTCATCCACACAAGTCAGGCACTAACTTGTGTACTGGTGACTCCAGTGATCACTCTTCCTTACCTTACTGGTGTTCTGCAACACAAGGTGATATACAAGATATCACATCTTGTACTCCTTTATAACATTGTTGCACATACATCTCTTCTACCGATAGTCATCCCATACTGGTTGACATCAATGATAATACAATGCCAACAATCTCCCCCTTTGGCATTGATGCCAACTCATGTAGTATTTGACATACTACATAATCCTTCTCCCCCTTTCTCTAATCCATGGAATCTCAACATATGTAGTATGATGTATACTACAAAATATTTCTCCCCCTTTGACAACAATCGAAAAGAGCATTGTTAGGTTATCATTCATCCTTGTATCTACCAGTCATTGATAGAATTATTTCTCCCCTTTTTCTTTACTGAATGTCTCTCCTCCTTTGATACCAATTATTACATTTTGTTGCATTTTCTCAAGTCACATCAATTGAGATGGAGTACTCAACCATCAACTGACACTAATTGAGCATGCCAATTTTATACTATTTGTTAAATTACTTAATTTTAGAGGGATGTACCAGTGAACACTACTCACCTACCGGTCAAACTGCATCACCTCCTGTTTGATCCCAAATTTCTTTAGGAATCAAATGTGATTGTACTACCAATACAACCAGCCAATTGACAAGTAGGAATCAAATGTGATTGTACTATGAATACAACCAACCAAATGATAGGTAGATACCCTTTACAATGAAATTTTCCTGGGTGTTCCTATTGTAACTTTTCATCATCTGTAGTTTTGGGCAATCAGTGCACTTACTCTTCCAAGTTCAAGCATCTCGGCTTTGCATCATAGCCACTTGAGCTCCCCCTGAGTCATACATCTTAGGTCCTTATCTCCGATCAGGTCCAATACCGAGGCTTCAATCATCTCAATGTATTGGTTGAGTTGTGCATATGTGATCATTTGGTGATCTTTTGGCTCCATCATTTCCACCACAACCTATGACATGATCCTGGAAGAACACAATGCCATACAAAGACATTTTCATGCCATAAATTAAATTGGTTAGCCCAAAACTATGCATGGTGACATGATTAACTACGGGGCTAATATATGTCATTTAGGTCTTCATCAACACCACCTGAGACATAAACATCACATTCCATGCTATTGGGGCTATTGCAATGATTTCCAACCTCATTGTCTTACATAACCTACAAGTATCTATTAGCATTCATGCTGGTAACATCCAACACATACTAGTTTCCTCCACTGATCCATCATTACTACCGGAGCACCTTCATGTGACTCCTGACATTTTGTGTCACCTTGTATCTGATTCCAATTTTTAATCTCCATCCATTGACACATGCAGTAGTGATCCAACTTTTCATCTGTAGGTGTCTAGTCAAGGCAACATCTACACACACTTATCTTTTCATTTTCATCCTTCATACCAATAATAACATATTCTTCCATGTTTCCATCTTCACTAAGGGGGTGAATGATAGGTTCAATGCATTAACCCCCCTATGATCTTGCATATCCTTTAGGCCTTAGGAGATATCACCTATGCATTGGATGCACAGTGCCTATCCATGCTCTTATCTTCTGACTTCTTCCTCCATGTTTGCTTGATTTCTTTCCTTTCAACATCTGCAGTCTTGGCAGCAGGATTGACCTTCTTCTTCTCATTAGTCCTTTCTCTACACATAGTGCTATAGTGACATAGAACATCCATGTCAATCTCATGACTGGGGAACCTTCTAACATACCAGTTTTCTCTTCCTTTTCTAACCATGCCATTTTGGGTAGTTACTGATTTCCTTGAATTCCTTGATTATGCAGGAGCATTTCTCCTCACGTTCCATGCAGGTCTATGCTGCTCATATCCCCTGTAACTGCTCTCACTCTGAGCATGATTAATCCTCTAGTTTCCATAGGATTGCAAGTTCATCCTCCTATAATCATAACTTCTATGGCCAAGTCTATTGCAGTTATAACATACAACAGTTGCAAAACCAGGAGAGGGAGTATGCATGCTTCTTCCCCTAGATGCATTATGCTCATATGCATGATATCTATAACCATTTGATTTATTATACCTAGGAAGCACACTTTGTCTATTCCTGGACCTCAGTTTACACTCTTCTGCCCTATGGCCATAAGCATTACATGCAAAGAAGTAATTGGTAAAGGATGGCATATGACTTACAAATTTCTTTTGCTATGCATGATGAGATCTTACTAGTTTAGCATCTCCATTTCTTCCTTTTTTAGAATGGATCCTTGGTTGTCCATTCTGTGTAGCTCTTCCATCTAGTCTCTTATTTTCCCATACTTGCTTAGCCCTATGGGTGGTATCATTTCTTTGTCCTTTGCTGGTAGGACGTCTTCTTTACTATCTTCTCATGTTCCTGCTTCCGAAGAAGTTGTCTTCTCCCATCTTCCCTTTGCCTCTTGGATCTGCATTGTTCCTACTTCTTGCAGCACCAGTCTTCATTCTTGTCTGCAAGTCTTCACCGATTGTACTTAGGTCAACCTTCTTCCAGGGAGCATTTCTGACTGTGAAGGTCTATCCCTTATTTTCTCCATTTGAGGAGACAAACAAAATGTCATTGTGAGGGATATTATTGTTGGTGGAGCATTCACCAACACCACTTCCTAAACTTTCAATGTCCTTGGCATGCTTTTGCTTCTTCAAGATTTTGTCCAAGGCATCACTGCTACCATAAAACCAAATTCTTACCTTGAGCTCATCTAAACATTTCTCAAGGTCATTTCGGAGAACCTCCATTTCTCCTTGTAGCTATTGATATTCTTCATTTTTAACTTCTAGCCTAGATGCTAGATGTTCACACCTACACTCCTTGATGTATTCCTTGTGGGACTTCAACTCTGAGATTCTTTTCTCAGATTCATCAAGGCACTTTATCAACTGATTCTGCTCCACTATAGCAGCATTATTGACAGTTGTATTCCTTTCTTACTCTATTGAGTTCTTCAAGTGCATTTACAAGATCTCCTTCAAGATCAACTTCTTCTTCATCTTCTTCTTCGACCTTAACTATCATTGCCAAACACATCTAGTTGGTGGGATCTATTTGCCCTATCACTTTCAGATGTGTGCACCTCATCTTCAGATCCTTGAGCCATGAAGATATTGGTTCCTTTTTCATCAATGCTGCGACTACTAGTGGATCTGCCTTCATCATCTGCACATGTATCTATTGCATTGTTCTTCTCACTTCCACATACTGATCCAGTGGTGCAGGGTTCATTCCCATAGAGATTCCTTAGTCTATCCCATAGACTTTTTGCTGATTTACATCTATCCATCTATGAGGAAACATCACTGGTGAACCCACTAATTATGGCCTTCATGGCTTCTTCATTACATATGCATCTTCTTTCATCTTCATATCTAGAGGGAGGACTACCATTCTCAGGGAGACCATTGATAACCGACATCCATACATCAAACCCTAGAGAGGATAGGAAGACTTCCATTCTACAACTTCAAATAGAATAGTTTGAACCATCAAACACAGGAGCAAGGATTGACACTGAACAAACCATTGTGTACTTAAGCTAGAATCTACCCAAGCTAGAGAAAGCTCATTTAACTAGGAAACTACGCTCTAATACCAATTGTTAGACACAATGGACCACTGACAAGGGGGTGAATTAGTGGTTCTCAAACTGACTCTCTTTAACTAACTTATGTGAGCATCTCGATTATGGGATATAACACAAAGAAAACTTATCGGTTAGTGGGGAGACTAATCAAAAAAGCATTCACACAAAGGGACATCACATAACACCAGTATGTACGAGGAAAACCCAAGATGGGAAAAACCTTGGTGAGCAATGCTGCTGGAGTCTACTGCTCCATTCCAACCTCATGATCAAATCTCTGTTACAATGTTTAGGGCACCAACCTAAGGAGCTACAACCCCTGATTTAGGGCACCAACCCCTAATTTAAGGCACCAACCCAAGGAGCACCAAACCCTAACTTGTTTATGGGCTACAACCCACAAGAGCTACAACCCCTACACCAAGATAAAACTCAATAATCATAATGAAAACATCAATTACAAAAGTAGTTATCTTGTTACAAGTGAATCTTGCAACCATTTCATATGCCTTACTCTATCGGTGAGATACCTTCTTTGCTACACCGGTACACTTCTCCTATCGCTCTCATCTACTGCTTCACTACTAGTAAACTCTGCCAGTTCACCTCTACTCTCCTTCTACTTTGTTGGATCTCTTCCTCACTGTTATGCTCTTTACTAGTATGACACTCTGCCGGTTCTATGTCTACCTACTCTGCAACTTCCTTCACTTCTGCTCTACCAATATGGACATTACCAATTCTACCCTATTACCAGTTGAACACTACAACCTGATTCTCCCTCACTTTCAATCTCTTCTTAGATACATGTTGAACACTTGGCTGATTTTCTCTCACATGCAGAAGTAACACTTAATCACTTTGCAACAACACACTCTTCTTCCATTCAACAACACATTAACTATGTCTTTGGCTTGCATATTTCTAGTCTGGTTTTCCTACCAAAGGTTTATTCAAAATATATGTGGTTAGGGTTTCCTCATCATCCTCGAGGAAAACCAAATCTAGTCAGATCTTGCCTGATCTGATCTCCCAGATAGTCAACTGTATAACTCTTCCATTAACACACCTTCCAATTCACATTTTCCAAATATAAAAAACACGGTCATGTATCTTGACCTTCCTCTATCAAAATTCTATTAGTGTTTCTACTGTTTCCTTCTCGAGGTCTTCTCACAATATTATCTTCTTGCTTCGATCCAGCTACCAAAAACTCCTTGATTTTTCTTTGTCATTCATTCTTCCTCGAGCCACACTCATCTGATCTGATCCATAAATCATGGGATCCATATTCAATGCACACCTATGGAAATACCTATCTCTACATGGCACTTCACCAATCTCTATGAGCTTTCCATCTTGACTCCATGTGGCATCCATGTCGATCAACTGCCAACTTGGCTCTTTATGTCGGGCCAGATAGAATCACTGACGAAACATTCTATCGATTCTTCTTTTCTGCCGATTTACTAATCTTGTCGGTATCTCACACTCTACCGGTTAAACTTCATGTTTGTACTTTTCTGAACTGCTAGTGGGACATCTAAACTGGTCTTCAGACATGTCTATCCAAAGAATACACATTCCCACAAGGTGGGAGGAATCTGTATCTGTACCTTGTTGATCTGTACTAGTATCTCTATTAGGTCTCGGGAAGGACAAATGAGAGGGGGGGTGAATTAGTTGTGAACCAATTGTCAATAAATTATAATCCAAATTCAAGTTATTCCAATTTAAACTTAATGCTAGTAAACCAAACTTAAGTGTCGGTAAAATAGATTAATAGTTATAGCAGTACCGATTTAACTTAATGCATGAAAGATAAACAAAAACAACATCCACAACACATAACATAGAGATTTTGATGTGGAAACTTGGTAAGAGAAAAACCATAGTGGGAAACCTTACCTACAATTAGATGATACTACTGCAAATAGTATGTGTATACAAATGGGTTCTGCACATGCAGAAAGGCCAATTGCTTAGAGCTCACTGCTCAATCACAAAATAGGAGTCACACTGACTACACAATTGGATGGTTAAATCCAATGATAATGTACTACTCAAAATAGCATCTCCAATGTTGGATTCAGTACTGGTTACGCTCTGAACATGAGTGTCAAAATGCCTTCATAACCTTCCTTCAACCTTCGAATAATGTTTGCGTGATTCGCACAAGGATCTGCTTATTTTTCGCTCTTCAATATTCAAATACACTCATCATTACAATCTTCAATAAGATCTTATAATCATTTATACAAACCCTAAGACCAAATGAATAGGTCAACTCACTAAAGATATTGCATTTAAATAAATTACAAATAATTCTTGATGCGATACTATTGGTATTTTGGTATGGTTTTGTCATTGATGTCAACACCTACTAAACACTTATCAACTCTAGCACTTTGGAGAATCAACAACATTCATCAACAAGCAAATGACTTATGAACAGTCATCAGTATCTGGTACACCAATAGGATATAATGATCACCGACACTTGGAATGATATGGAAAACACTTGGTTATGTCGAAGACATCGTGTGGACACCTTATCTTGAGGTTTTGTTAATTGGCATATTCATATTTACATATTTGTTGTTACCGGCAAATAGGTCCAGGTTAGACTGGCAGGTTTATCTTTTCCAGATCAGCATGGCACGCTATGGAGATGACTTATTATTGTTGTAAATGCATTAAGCTGACATGGTGAATCGGTTATTGCATCGGGTATTAATTGATTTGTAAATTAATTTTATTGTATTATCCTTTAGAGCTGACCTACTAGAATTGGTCTTAGGGTATGGTATAAATGTAAGATCTTATTTGTAAGATCATGTGCAAAAAAGTGAAAAAGGATTGTGTGAAGGTATATGCGAGAATAAGCAGAGCTATACACACAGGAATCATTTGAAGTTGAAGGAGAGTTTTTTTGAAGACAATCAGAACTACACCGGTACTGAATCCAGCATATGAAGATGCTATTTTGAGCAGTACATTCTTATTGGATTTAACCATCCAATTGTAGTTAGTGTGACTCCCATTTTGTGTTTAAGCAGTGAGCTCTAGGTGCTTGGCCTTTCTGCATGTGTAGACCCCATTTGTATACATTTACTATCTACAGTAGTATCATCTGATTGTGGGTAAGGTTTCCCACCGTGGTTTTTCCCATTACAGGGTTTCCACGTACAAATATTGGTGTTATGTGTTGTGGATGACTTTGTCTTTTTGTTTCATGCATTAATCTTTACCTTTATTGCAATTATCTGATAAAACTGTCCACCGGTATAATAGACTGTTTCACCGGTATTAAGCAAAAAGTTGATTAAGTTGTTTTTGGTTTAAATTCAGTAGACAACTGGTTCATCCCCCCTCTCAGTTGTCTCTGGGACCTAACATATACAACATGTTAGATCAATACATTTACCACAATATCCAATCAATAAACAATCTCCATAACATGTCATGCTGATCTGGAGTACCGGTCCATAACCTAGACTTATCTGCCGGTAAAGGAAAATCTATCAACCCAATTAGACCAATAAGCAAAACACCAAATCCAAACTTCCAATCCATGTCTTTGACATAACCAAATGATCTCCAAATTATCATCGTTGTTGGTGAACAGTATAACCTGTTGGTGAACACATACTGGTGACTATGCATAAGCCACTTAACCACACCTGTGAACATAATGTCAACCTCCAACAAGACAAGTGTTGACATCAATGACAAAACCAATGAAACACATGACAAATTCATCCATAATAACAATAATCTTCCCCTTTGGCATTGATGGTAACACTAGATTGAAAAACATCTAAGTGCCAAAAACAGAATGCCAAAACCAGTAAACCAATCAATCTCCCTAAGATCAATACAAAGTTTTGTAATAGAAACAGAAACCAAAACCAAAATACGTATATGCAAAGAGTATATCTCTCCCTTAATGAATAATCTCTCCCTCAAGGAATAATGTTTTTCCATAGATATCCCTCTCCCTTTGACATCAAATGTCAAAGAAGTTAAGAATTCAAAACTTAACATTCAACCAACTACTCCCCTTGAGAAGTAGCTCTCGTCCATCAAAGTTGGAAAAAGATTTTTCTGTTAGTTTCTATCGGTTTGATGTCAATCTTCAACATCTAAGTCTCTTCTAGTAGGGAATTTACGCCAAGCTACTCTCTGAGATATTCAAATGTTTCCTTAGGAAAAGGCTTTGTAAAGATATATGCAATTTTCTCTTTAGTATTGACATAAACCAGTTTCACTTCATTTGCTTCAACATTCTCTTTTAGAAAATTATACTTAATAGAAACATGCTTTGTCTTAGAGTGAAATACTAGATTATTTGATATATCAATTGTTGCTGAATTATCACAATAAATGATTATTGGTTCTTTGCATTTTACCTTTATATCCTTCAACATTTTCTTAATCCATAATACCTGAGTACAATTAGTTGCTATTGCAACATATTCTGATTCTATTGTTGATAATGATGTACAAGTCTGTTTTTTGCTGATCCATGAAATCAATTTGCTACCAAGAAAGAATGTACCACTAGTGGTACTCTTTCTGCCATCTATATCACCTACCCAATTTGAATCAGTGTATGCACATAAATCAAAATTTTCATCTTTAGGATACCATAAACCAAGATTTGTTGTGCCTTGTAGGTATCAAAAAATCCTTTTAACTCTTGATTCATGATTTTCTTTAGGATTGCTTTGAAACATAGATACAATACATACTGCATTCATTATATCATATCTTGTTTGTGTCAAATACAGTAAACCTCCAATCATAGATTTGTACCTTGTCGGATTAAAAGGAGCTGAATCATCCTTCAATGTCAATATATCGGTTGTAGTCATAGGAGTACTTACCGGTTTGGAATTTTCCATACCAAATTTATTCAAAAGTTACTTTAAGTACTTTTTTTGACATATGAATATACCTTTATCTATTTGTGAAATCTGCAAACCTAGAAAGAATTTTATCTCTCCAATCATAGACATTTCAAATTCATTTTACATCTGATTAGAAAAGTCCTTACATAGTCCATCTTCACCTCCAAAAATGATATCATCTACAAAGACTTTGTTGGCATATGATAAACTGGTATGATGATAATGTATGTTGTCATTGATGTCAATAAGTGCAGGTGAACCGGTATGAATATTGAAAGAAGTTGTTATTTATGTTCAAGTAGGAGAAATGGTATGAAGAGATGAAGTGGACCAGTGTCAGGGTTTCACTAAGTGTGACTACCGGTTGGTAGTCTTAGCTCTAGGGTTTTCAGTTTGGCAATCTAGCTTGTGTGATGCTACTGGTGACATTCTGTGATGAGTTAGCTAAGAGATAAGGACGAGATTGAGATGCCACGTCAGTTTTGTGCATGTGAAGGATTTCCTTGAGGATCTTGCATGTGAAGATCGATTGCATTAAATGTCTACCTCGGGAATGAACATTCTTCTTAGTGGTATGTGAAAAGAGCGTGATGGGTTACTGATTTCCATATGCAGTGAAGAATGGACAATGCAGAATGACTTGTGATCTATTTGAGATTGTTTTATTCTATGTTAAAATGTTTGAATGGTCAAGATTGGATTGCTTGTAATTGTAAACCTAAAATGTTTAGGGTTTAGGGTTTATGATACCGAGCTAATTGTTGTCTATAAGGTTGATGATGTTTTTTGTTGGCAAATGTTGTGTTTGTATCTGAGTGATGAGATACTTGCCAGACCAGTGAGTGGAAAGTTGCAGAGTGTGATTGTAGAGTAGAGGAGCTGAAAAGGATCTGCCTTAGCATGTAGTGTTGTTATCAGATCAAAGCTTTATTTGTTGTCTTCTAACCATTTCAATAGTAGGAAAAACCCTTTGTTGGGTAGCTTTAACAGGCTTATTGCAAATCCTCTAACTAGGTGACTCAAGATCATTGAGTTCTTCAAAACCTCTAGCGAGGTAACCTTTAACAGGGTATATAGCCATCCCTTAACTGAGTGATCTTTAACAGGATTGGTTCCTAACAGAACCTTATTGTAAATTTTTTAACCGAACTAAGCTCCTAACAAAGCGAGCTTCAAAAGAGTTCAAAAAAAAGCTTGTGGGTATTCATCCCCACCGTGGTTTTTCCCATTTGGGTTTCCACGTGAAAAATTTGTGTGTCATGAGTTGTGTATTTTTCATGTGATGATTAAGAAGTCTTTGTTTAGGTGAATATGCATGCAAAGCTAATGGTTATGGTATTACTGATACAACACATGCATGAGTATATTGGTGAAGTAGTTATCAAGTGTTGAATGTTATTTGAAGTATTCAGTTTTACTGGTTTAGTTGTCTGAAGTCTTACTGTGTTTAACCGGTATTGCCATGGTTAAGTTCAATGATGAAGACAACCGGTTAGCATTGTTTTAACTTGATAAGTTTTTGATAAGTTTTTGTATGTACTGATTCATCCCCCCTCTCTCAGTACCAGTTAGGGTATTTGTTGTTCATCATTATTCATCAGACTTCAATAAACAAAATATCATCATTGGTAACTTTTTAATATAAATTGTTGTTAGCATTACCTTTTGTGTAACCAAGCTTCAAAAGATATTTATCCAATCTAGCATACCAAGCTCTGGGAGCTTGCTTCAATTCATATAAAGGTTTCCTTAACCTGCAAACCATATCCTTATTATCTATCAAAGAAAATCCATCAAGTTGTTCAATGTAAACTTCCTCCTCAAGATCTCCATTCAAAAATGTACATTTTACATCCATTTGATAAACTTTATAGTTCTTATAGGTTGCAAGTGCAAGAAATAATCTAACTGCCTCAATTCTGGCTACCAGTGCAAAGGTTTCATTATAATCAATTCCTTCTTTCTGTGAATAACCTTTACAAACTAATCTTGCTTTGTTTCTGATAACTTCTCCATCTTCATTGAGTTTATTCCTAAATACCCATTTAGTTCCAATTACATTTTTGTCTTTAGGCCAAGGAACCAATGTCCAAGTATTGTTCTTTTCAATTTGTTCTAATTCATCTCCCATTGCTTTAATCCAATGTTCATCCTTACATGCTTCAATAACAAATACTGGTTCAACTTGAGAAATTAAGCATACCTCTTCATTTGCTAGTCTTCCTCTAGTCATAACACCTTGATTCTTATTTCCAATTATCTGATTCTCTGAATGATTCAATCTTACATACTTGGGTTTTTTCTGATTAATATTCATGGGCTATTGGTCTTCAATCACTGTTGATTTTTCTAATGATGCCGATGTGATTGGGTCTTCATTCTATACCAGTGCAATTTGTGTCGATTCATTTATAATCATTTCAACTGCCAGTTCAACAAATCTTGAATCTCCTCTAAAGTGTTCATCTATCTTCACATTAGTACTCTCAATGATTTTCTATAACCTTTTATTAAAACATCTATATGCCTTTCTTTTAGATGAATAACCAAGAAATATTCCTTCATAACTTCTAGGATCAAATTTGCCAATATACTCATCTCTTCTAATATAACATTTGCTTCCAAATATTCTAAAATATTTAAGAGTAGGAATATGACCAAACCATAGTTCATAAAGGGGTCTTACCAGTTTCACTTTTGATGTGAACTCTGTTGAAAGTATAAACTATTGTATCCACTGCTTCTCTCCAGAACACATGAGGTAGATTTGCTTCCATTAACATTGTTCTTGCTACATCTAGAATAGTTATGTTCTTCCTTTCCACAACTCCATTCTATTGGGGTGTCCAGGGTGTTGATAGTTGTCTTTTGATTCCATTCACTTAACACAATGCATTAAATTCCCTAGATGTAAATTCTCCTCCTTGATCTAATCCTAAACATTTGATTTTCTTGTTGGTTTCATTCTCTACCATTGCTTTGAATATCTTGAATCTTCCAAAAGCTTCTGATTCTCCTTGAGAAAAGTAACCCAACACATTCTAGAATAATCACCAATTATTAGCATAAAGTATCTATCTCCTTGTCGACTTCTTGTTCTTGTAGGACAAATCAGTATGAATTAAATCAAGAATACTATTTGATTTCTCAGTAATGCTCTTAAATGTTGTTCTAACTTGTTTTCCCATTTGACATTCCTTACATACTAGATTATGAGGTTTCACAGTCTTAGGCAAATTCCTTACTTCCTTAGTCGAACTAATCTTTATAATGCAATTAAAATTCACATGACAGAGTCTTTTATGCCATAACCAACTTTTATCAATGTGTGCAATCAAACAGTTTTATCACTGGTATTCAAGTGAAAGATATTACCTTTATTTTGATTATCGGTTGCAATCTCCAATCCAGTTTTGTTTATGATTTTTCATTTTCCATTCTTGAACTATAACTGAAATCCTTTTTCCACTAACTGACCAACACTCAAAAGATTATGCTTTAAACCTTCTACATAATTAACATTGTCAGTATTGTGCTTACCATGTAAAGATATAGTGCCTTTTCCTTTCATTAAACAAGATTTATCATCTCCAAATCTTACTAGACCTCCATGAATTTCTTGAAAAGATAAGAATTTGCTTTTATCACCAGTCATATGATGCAAGCATCTAAAATCTATAATCCATTCATCTTTTTCTTCAATTTTTTCTACTAGTGCCTGCTCTACTGGTTTGACAATAGGTGTCGATTGATCTTCCTTTATTGCAACAAAAGCCCATCCCTTATCTGCTGGATCTTCATCTGAGTCATCTATAACACCTTCATCTGCATAGTAACATGACTTATCTGTTAGGTCCCAGAGACAACTGAGAGGGGGGGTGAATCAGTTGTCAAATAAATTTAAACCAAAAACAACTTAACCAACTCAATGCTTGATACCGGTAAACCAGTTCAATATGCTGGTAGACAACTTTAATAGTTAGTTGCTATACTGGTAAGGATTAGTGCATGAAACATAAACACAAAGTTATCCACAACACATAACACCAATATTTGTACGTGGAAACCCTATAAGGGGAAAAACCATGGTGGGAAACCTTACCCACAATTAGATGATACTACTACACATAGTAAGTGTACATAAATGGGGTCTGCACATGCAGAAAGGCCAACCGCCTAGAGCTCACTGCTCAATCACAAAATGGGAGTCACACTGACTACAGTTGGATGGTTAAATCCAATAAGAATGTACTGCATAAAATAACATCTTTGATAGTTCTGATACTTAATGTTAAGTATAGATGCCAAGCTAACAAGATGAGAGGGGGGGGTGAATCATGCAAACTTAATCTCCCATAAAAACAACAGATTCAACCTCGGTAACATATACTTCAGTAATATAACCAAAACCGCTAAACATGCAAACTCATAAGCATATAAACATCATAACACTCATAACACCAGATTTAACGTGGAAACCTAAATAGGGAAAAACCACTGTGGGATTTTGGACCCACTAAGAAATATACTCTTCTAGAGTATGCTCGGTTAAAAGCAAATCATGTTAAAGATTACAAACACATTGCTAGATGTGACCCGGTTAAGGGATTTCCCTCAGATCTGTTAGGATCTTCACCTTGTTAGAAGTGACCTTGTTAAAGGATTTCAAACACTCAATCAAAATGTCACCTTGCTAGAGGGTTTTACAAATAAGACTGTTAAGTCCACTCGGTTAAGAGATTTTTTGTCACTTTACAAAATAACATTAATAAAAATCTATCTGCAACTTCACATCTAAAAATGCTAAAACAAATTCTTATTTGCTCAATACAATCTAGTCATAGGACTTATCTTGTCCATCTGCTGGGCTCTATACTTTGTTATTCAAAATAGGTCTTCAAGCTTCGATGCTCGATAATCACTATGTAGCATCCCTGTGCATACACTTGCCCGCATACATTGTTTATCAATAGTTCCTTATTTATAAACAATTTGCCAACCGCTTAATCTCCTTGATCACATATCCCATGATCAATCATAGCCATCAGATCTTCAAACTTGACCAGGTTCAATGTATCCTTCATTCTGAAAATGTTTTACCCTGCCTTTGAACTTGCATACATTTATTGGAGCTTGTGCTAGGGTATTGCGGTTCAATATGAGCTGTAGATCTTCCTACCAGATTTCCTTTGCCATAGATTCTTTAACAAACTTCATGCATCGCATACCAATCATTTAATCATAACCAGCTCATCAGCTTCCTTCATTAAATAATGCTTTTATTCATTCAATGCATTATGTTACAACTCGGTTGCAACTCAGTAAATACTAAACTTCACTTGGTTGACATTCTGCCTTCATTAACCGATAGTGATAACCTTAGGGTTTACCGACTAGGTTCTTTGCTCGATAACATAGTATAGTATTAACCTTACAATCAATAACATATGTAGGATATCAAAACAATCTAAACATCATGATCTCATCATTTTCTAACTCAGTAATAGTTGCCCATTGAATAACTTATTCCTACCCTTATTCATCTCATTCTTTCTGTGTCTTTTACCGACATTTTTATACTCACCAAATCATACTTCTCAAGATATGGCAACATCATACTGAATTAGAAAATCAATTTCTTGACATCAATGACAAAATAATAATATTAAGATAGTAAACATCCTTAATCAGTTATATCCATAATCATCAACAACCTTCTCAATATCCTTATTGAAATTCCAACAATCTCTTATTGTATTTGGAATGCCAACAATCTCCCCCTTTGGCATTGATGGCAAAACCAATCGATTTAACCTAATTGATTCGGATTCAGATTACTGAAATGTAGAAATGCTCTCCCCCTATCATCAGTCTTGTCCCCCATACATTAGTCTTCTCCCCTTTTCTTTAGTCTTCTCCCCCTTTGTCAACAATGCCAAAAAGTAAAGAACTAAAACATAATTTCTTCATGTATGAAGTGATTTCCTGTTGTTATGTGTCAACTTAGTCTCAGTCAGAGCATTTTGACTTCAATTCCTATTCCTTGTATTTGTTTCCTGCACACCTTTAGAAAATATCCTAAAGTGTGTAAATCAGCATCAACTCCTAAAAGATATTCTGTAGAGTCGTCGAATTGATTCTTTCACCGCACTTGGTCAGTGAATGGAAGATAGGGGTAGGACCCCTAACTTACTTCTGAGATACTCAAAAGTGTCCCTTGGCAGTGGCTTGGTGAAGATATCTGCGATTTGTTCCTTTGTGCTAACATACTCCAACACCACTTTCTTCTCTTGAGCTTCTTCTCTAAGATAATGATATTTGATAGAGATGTGCTTTGTCTTAGAGTGCATAACATGATTATTTGAAATGTTTATGGCACTAGTATTGTCACAGAATATAGTTACTGGCTCGGTAACTTTCTCATTTATACCTTCCAACAGTTGTTTGATCCATGCTATATTGGTACAATTCAATGCTGCAGCAATGTATTCAACTTCTGTTGTTGACTGTGAAACACATCCTTGTTTCTTGATAAGCCAACTCACTAGTCTTTCTCCTAAAAAGAAAGCTCCTCCACTTGTTCTTTTCCTATCATCAATGTTCCCTGCCCAATCAACATCAGTATAAACTTTTAAATCAAAGTCATTTCCTTTCTGATATACTAAGCCATAATCTTCAATGCCTTTCAAGTATCTGAAAAATTCTCTTGATTGCTGTCATGTGTGTTTCCTTGGGATCTGCAGAAAATCTTGCAACTATACCTACTGCATGTGCTATATCTGGCCTGCTATGATCAACATATTGTAGCTTTCCAATCATGGATTGATAAAGTGTCTCATCAATAGATGCAGATTCATCATTCTTTGATAATTTATACTTGGTAGTCATAGGAGTACTTACTGGTTTTGAATCCTCCATTCCAAATTTCTTCAAGATTTCCTTTATGTACTTTGATTGAGTAATGAAAATCTCATTTTTCATTTGTAGTATTTGTAAACCTATAAAATACTTTATCTCACCGATTAATGACATCTCAAATTCTTTGGTCATTTCATTTCCTAAGTTCTTGCATAAAGAGTTATTTCCACAAAAGATAATATCATCAACAAATATGGCTGAGATCAATATTCCATTTTCATCATTCTTCATGTACATATTGTTGTTTTCACTTGTTCTTATAAAACCAATCTTGATTAAATAAGAGTGCAATCTTTCATACCATGCTCTAGGTGCTTGTTTCAAACCATAAAAAACTTTGTTCAATTTACATACCTGATCTTTGTTCTTGTCTTCAACAAATCCTTCAGGTTGTTCAATAAAAACTTCTTCTTCTAATATACCATTCAGAAATGCAGATTTGACATCCATTTGATATACCTTGAAATTATTGAAAGCACCATATGCCAACAATGTTCTTACTCCTTCAAGTCTTGCCACAGGTGCAAAAGTCTCACCATAATCAATTCCTTCTTCTTGGGCATAACCTTTGCAAAATAATCTTGCTTTATTTCGAATGACCTCACCTTTTTCATTTAGCTTGTTTCTGAAAATCCACTTTGTACCGATTACATTTTTGTCCTTCGGTCTTGGGACCAGTGTCCATGTGTCATTCTTCTTGATTTGATCAATCTCTTCTATTATAGCATTTATCCAATCTTCACTATTAAATGCCTCTTTCAATATTCTTAGTTTAAATTCAGATATCAGACATGTGTTCTATCTTAGTTTTTTCCTTGTCATCACTGGATCATCTTTATCTCCTATAATCTGACTTGATGCATGATGTCTTCTAACATACTTGGCTAATACAAGCTCGGTAGCTTCTGTATGATCTTCTTCATCACTTGGAAACTAGATATTCTCTTCATTTTCTTCAACAGTTCTCTCGGTAAGACTTGTCGGTTGAACATAGACAAATCCTTCATAATCTTTTGGTTCTTTGGAGTTTCCTTCATCATTTCTTTCTACAAATTCATCAATTTTCACATTTTCACTTTCTACTATTTTGTTAGATGATTTGATCAGACATTTAAATGCTTTACTTCTAGAAGAACAACTAAGAAATGTTCCTTCTTCACTTTTCTGATCAAACTTGTCATTTCTATCATCTTTGTGAACATAGCATCTACTTCCAAAGATTTTGAAGTAACTTACATTAGGTTTCTTGTCATACCGGATCTCATATGGTGTCTTCAATGATCCTTTCTTTAGTTGTACTCGATTCAGGGTGTAAACTGTTGTGCTTATTGCTTCTCTCCAAAATGTTTGTGACACTTTCTCTTCAATCATTAGGGTTCTGGCACAATCCACAATAGATCTATTTCTTCTCTCAGCTATCCCATTTTGTTATGGAGTTCTCGGTGCAAAGACTTGTCTTTTTATACCATGATCATTGCAGAATAAGTTGAACTCATCAGATGTGAACTCTCCTCTATTTGATCTAAGACATTTCAGTTGTCTTCTTGTTTCATTTTCAACTCTTGCCTTGTACCATTTAAACATTTGAAAAGCTTCTGATTTTTCTTTTAAAAACATTACTGACATCATCCTTGAGTAATCATCCACAAATAATATGAAATATTTATCACCATAATAACTTTGAACTTTCATTGGACCACAAAGATCAGTGTGCACAAGATTTAAAATTCCCTTAGAAGTGTAGGACTTACTTGTAAAGCTTGATCTTGTCATTTTACCCATTTGGCATCCTCAGCTTATAGCATTGTCAGGTTTTTCCAAACTTGGTAGACCTCTTACTCAATTCTTCTTGCTTATTTTGATCAGATTATCAAAATTTACTTGACAAAACCTTTTATGCCATAACCAGGTATCATCTATCTTTGCATGTAGACACTTATTTCGAGTTGAGTCAAGATTAAATGTGTTACCTTTTGTTTGTGTCCCAGTAGAAGCTAACTTTCCATGCTTGTCATGAACTTTGACAATTCCTTTTTGAAATTCTATTCGGTATCCTGTATTGTTTAGCTGTGCTACACTCAACAAATTGTATTTCAAATCTTCAACCCAATAAACATCATTGCATCTTGCATTGTCAACAAGTGTTATAGATCCTTTACCTTTTATCAGACATGGTGCATCATTACCAAATCTTACATAACCTCCATCATAATCTTCTAATATAACAAACTTGTGTTTATCACCTATCATGTGATGTGAGCATCCACTATCTATGATCCAATAATCATTAGTATTTATGTGAGATATTAGGGCTTTTTCTTCATACCTTTCTTCATTTGATCCATCTTTGATAGCCACATAAACTACTTCCTCTGTATCAGTTTCATCTGATTTATCATCATTTGATTCCTCATCAGCTATTAGGCATGACTTTCTATCTCTTCTTCTAAAGTCTTGGTATCCTCTGTATTGATTATTTTTCTATCTGTCATTTTGGTAATCTCTCTTTTCAATAGAATCTTTGTCAGGACAGTTAGAAGCCATATGTCCTATCTTATCACAATTGAAACATTTCAAAGGTAGTTTTCCTTTATACTTACCTTTGCCTCTCGGTAACCTTCTGGCTAATAGTGCTTCAAACTCTTCTTGCTTTCTAATTTCCTCATACAGTTTGTGTACTTTTTCCATGTTCTTGCAAAATCTCTCACTTGCTCTACTGTGATCCCCTTCAGTGTACTTACTCATTCTATCATTGTGATCATTATATTCACTAATATGAAAAGAACTAAATGTAGATTCGACTTTATTTACCAATGACCCACTATTATCAAAATTACTTAACTCAAATGCATGTAGCTTACCAATAGTAGCATCTAAAGAAACTGGCATATTGGGTACAGACCTCAATTCATTGATTGCAGAGACTCGGATTGCATAAGCTTGTAGAAGGGTTCTTAACAACTTACTTGTTATATCCTTTTCTTCAATAGTTCCACCTGCTCCTTTGATTTGACTGACAATCTCATTTTGTCTTGTACTATACTGGGTTATGTTCTCACCTTCATTCATCCTCATAGATTCAAGTTGCCCTCTTAGACTATCCACTTTTGCTCTTTGAACATGTTCATCTCCACCATACATAGATATGAGCTTGTCCCACATTTCCTTTGCATCATTGCAGCCTTCTAGATCAATAAACTCTGAGTCAGTCAATGCAGATGTTATTTCAATCATTGCTTGAATATGTTCTTGCTTTGCCTTTATCTCTTCCATTATCAATGGATAGGTGCTCGGTGTAATGAAATCATTCTTCAGATAATATACAACATATTCTCCAACTCCTGATAGGTGCAGCTTCATCCTTTTTTGCCATGTAGAGAAACTTGACTTGTTCAGCTTCGGTGCATCTCTCTTATACATCTTTGGATCTTTACCTCAAGTACCTTTAAACTTTTCTTCTGGAGTCCAAAGCTCTGATACCAATTGATAGTTCTGATACTTAATGTTAAGTACAAATGCCAAGCTAACAAGATGAGAGGGGGGGGGGTGAATCATACAAACTTAATCTTCCATAAATAATAGATTCAACCTCAGTAACATATACTTCAGTAATATAACCAAAACTGCTAAACATGCAAACTCATAAGCATATAAACATCATAAAGCTCATAACACTAGATTTAACGTGGAAACCCAAATAGGGAAAAACCACAATAGGATTTTGGACCCACTAAGAAATATACTCTTCTAGAGTATGCTTGGTTAAAGAAAATCTTGTTAAAGATTACAAACACATTGCTAGATGTGACCCGGTTAAGGGATTTCCCTCAGATCTGTTAGGATCTTCACCTTGTTAGAAGTGACCTTGTTAAAGGATTTCAAACACTCAATTAGAATGTCACCTTGCTAGAGGGTTTTCCAAATAAGACTGTTAAGTCCACTCTGTTAAGAGATTTTCTATCACTTTACAAAATAACAGTAATAAAAATCTATCTGCAACTTCACATCTAAAAATTCTAAAGTAGATTCTTATTTGCTCAATACAATCTAGTCATAGGACTTATCTTGTCCATCTGCTGGGCTATATACTTTGTTATTCAAAATAGGTCTTCAAGCTTCGGTGATCAGTAATCACTATGTAGCATCCTTGTGTGTGAGGCCCTACCCTGACCCATCCTATCTCTTCAGTTATTTTCATATTGGAACTATTTTGGATGCGAGTTTTGACACACTATGGATATAGAACTTTATATGGTCCCACGATTTTGGTAATATTGATATATATTGATGCTTCTTTTCTATGCCTTGTGGTTATGGAATATTATATGATCCTTGATTAGGGCAACATTGTGATGATATATGTTATTATCTGAAAATTCAGGATTTGTTATAATGCTAGAAATATGTTTGCATATCTTGTGAATGGATCAAATTTTGAGGATTATGATGAATTACTTTGATTTGTGACAAATCGTATTTTATAATGATAAGTCTTTGCAGAATGAATGTATTGTATTCTAATTATGTGTTTTATATTATATGAGGCTATTGGGAAGTACTAATGTTTAAATTGAGATGTGCAGGAAATTATCCATGTGACTATGGAAATATCATGGAGAATCAAGCCTAGGCCTATGTGCGTTCGTAAAACCAAGGGTTGTCTATTTGGAGAGGCAACACCCCGTATGTATTGTATTTTAATCATAAATGTAAAATGTTGTATGAGTGTAAATTGTATTGATTGAATTGTTTAAATCATTTAAGGGACAATTGCCACGTGTGCATTATGATGTGGAATTATTTTGTAGTGTCACTTGACACCTATGTAGTATGTTGTGTTGGCAATTTGTCATGTCACCTTTTTGGAGAGTTTTATTTTTGTTAATTGTTATATCTCCTAATTATCCTTGAAGGAACCAAGAAATCTAGGTTAGTGAGCCACAAGGAGGGTCAACTCAGAGTTGACCCGTAGGTTAACTTTAGGTGGACTTTCTGAGGGTCAAATCAACTCCTAGAGTCAATTTTAGAGCATTTCTATTAGGCCTCATGGGGTACCTATGGGTGAAGGCCAAAATTGGCCATGTGTCTTTCCCTTAGGACTTGTTTAACCACCCAAAAAAGTGGTTTTCCCAAGATGGACGAATTCCATCTATAGGAGTGCCATCCTTGGTAGGATAACCTTCTTGAAGGGAGTAATCCCTCTTCCCCATTCCATTTCCCTTCTCTAGGTACCTAGGTTAGGGAGTGTGTAAGACCTAGGGAAGACCAATCCAATGGGGGATCCCTCACTCTATCCAAGAGGTTGGAAGGAGTGAGAGAGGCCTTCTTAGGCTAGGAATGGAAGCTTAGTGAGCTAATCACCCACTCTCCATCCTTGGAGATTTTTGGAGGAAAACCAGTTTTTAGGAATAGTAAATTGGGGCTAAGGAATTGCAGAAAAAGATTGAGGATTGGGCAACTCTTCATTAAACTTTCCCCTAGATTTTCCTTGGCAGGTCAAGGTTGGTGTTACTTTTCCCTCTTATGTAAATGTAAAAATGTTCTAGAATGCTTGAATGGAAATTGTTTTATTTCTTATTTGTGTTGTACTTGTAAAAATCTATGTGATTTCTTGCTTATTTCTGTTTTATGTATTGTTGTGTTTGGGGAGTGTTCAAGACCATCCTTTCCTTGGGAGGAAAGATTGGTCTTGGGGGTGGAAGGAGCTTGATAGCCCTTAGGGTGAGAGGCTCTCATTATGAGAGTGATCTCAAGGGTCTATCCATGAGACCCTTGCTGCTTTCTTTTGTGTTATTTCACTTGGGGGTCATAAGGGGGAGCAAATATGGCATGTTTGCCTTTTTGGGGGTCATAAGGGTGTAGGGATTAAGGATGATATTTGGTTATGCTTTGATGGATGCCATGAGTTGGCTGTAGGTTCTATCTAGCAGATTTCTCCCTTAGGGTACTTGGTCCACTTCCACCCTAGTAAGACATCACATTTTGTGATGGAGTTTTAGCTTGGGAAGGGATGTGTCTGTTGTGTTAATTTTTCCCCTTTGCCTGTTGTGTTACTTGGATGTAACCCCGTCTAGGTCCTGATTCTCCAAGCTCGGGGGTGGCTTCTGGTAAGCCTAGGCTGGGAGGTGAGCACCCCATGGTCACAGCCCTAAAATTCTGTATGCAGGTTGCTGGGAAAAGAATCTAGAAGTTGCAGATTTTTATTCAGATTTAGACTTTCTATTTAGATGCAGAAAAGTAAAAATGTAATTTTATGAATTGTTGCAAAAAGAAAAAATGTAAATAAAGGGCTTTAAGTTGTTTTCTTTCATTTTCTGTATAAAGAAATGTACTATTGTACTTGAGTCCTCATTATTGGAATGAGGGAATCAGTTGAGTTATTCCCTCCCATTGTAATATATGAATTTGTATTTGAAATTACTATGTGAAGAGTGCATTTTATAAATTTCTGAAATCTACAATGCTGTTGTAAATAAATTTAATTCTGTTTCATAATGAGTTTTGTATTCTGTTTATTTCTGCAATTTTAAGTAAAGAAATATGTATTAAAAAAAAAAAAAGATGGGAGAAATGAAATGTGTGAATGAGTAAATTTCTGTAGTATTTGAATACTGTTATTTTGTTACTTTTATCTCTGTTTAGGCATAGCTGAAAACTAGTATTTAAACAAAGTAGCTTGCTATAGAAAACATGTTGCATAACTATTTAAAAAAAAGAGATATCTTCTAAATGTTGCACATTGAAATAATACACACCTAGGAAATGAAATATTCAGTCAAAGCATAAGCTGTCATTATTTTAACCCTTCCTGTAAAGTTTTTAAATATAAAAGGAAAAGTAAGACTTATGTGTATTGCTGTTAAAAAAAATATATATAGGGTTGCATGCTTATGTGTTAAAATTATTTGAAATAAGCTTCCTAATCCTAACCCTATTAGCTTGATATATATATATATATATATCCCTGCATCTGAAAACATACTCAATGGATACCTAAAAAAAAAAAGAAGAGATATATGTATATATTCTAGTCATGGCAGTGTGTATATATATATATATATAAATATATACATATAAATATATATTTATATATATATAAATATATATTTATATATATATATATATAAATATATATATAGATATATATATATATATATATTTATATACTTTTATATTTTAAAAAAATATATCATATAAAAATAAAACAAAAAAAAAAAAGGGAAATCGGGGGTACCGGCTGAGCCACTATGTGTAAACATAATGGGCGGCGGTAATACCGTCCGCCACTGTGTGTGCACACAGTGGGCGACACTGCCCGCCACTGTGTGTACGCACAATGGCGTCTGGGGGAGCCCGCGCCACTACCACCGCTCCTTCCCTCTTCGAAACCCTCCGCCATCCATGGGCGTCGTGCCCTAATCCGTCCTAGTACCTGCAATCACACACACACACACACTCTAAACAAAAAGTGGTATAATAAACCCTAACCCATTTCGGGTTAGGGTATAAATTATTAAGAAAATAAAATAAAAGTGGGAAATAAATAGAAATGCAACCCTAACCCAATTTCGGGTTAGGGTTAGCATATTATAAATTAAGGAATTTCTTTTTTTAAAAAGAATTTTGAAATTTGATTTTAAGTTTTAATATTTTAATTAATAATTAGGGTTATTTAAATAATTGAATTATTATATGCTTATATTCTTTAGAGAATTAAAATTTTAATATTGTTAATTCAAATGGGTTTAAAAATGAAGAGTTAATATAGTTGGAAACACTATACACTAAATCAAATTAATTTATTTAATTAGTCAATAGATTTTCCTCAATTTAATTGTGGACGTTAGGTTATATTGTACATGGGGAAAATTTAAAAGGAGAAATTGTAAATTAATTTTATGAACCATAAGCCCTTGAGACCGGTTTTGGCCGGATTAAAATTAAATCATCAAAATTAAGGGTTTAGGGAAATTAGAACTGGCTTTAGCTTAATATCGGATTTAGTGGGCAAATGGCATTATAGGAATTCAAACCCTTATCGGTTGGATTGAATAATAAATTTTTGTGTGCATCAATTATTTTATAACATTATCATTTTATGGTCGGGAATGATTTAATACATTTAGATAACCAATTAACCCTCGTTTTTAATTAGGGACAACTTAATTAAGGTAATTGAGCTAGCTAACTAATTCGTGACACTAATTAATGTCCACCAAATAAAGTCGCTCGTTTGAGTTGGTTAATTAATCCCAAACTTAGTAAACAATTTTATTTACATCCTAGATAAGACAAAACTCTAATAAAGTTATTATAATGTAGGATATGTTGCGAGTTCATGTTGTCAAAAAAAATTTGTTGTTCCATTTTTTGCCCAAAAGTTTGGGCATGACACTGTGCATACACTTGCCCGCATACATTGTTTATCAATAGTTCCTTATTTATAAACAATTTGCCAACCACTTAATCTCCTTGATCACATATCCCATGATCAATCATAGCCATCAAATCTTCAAACTTGACCAAGTTCAATGTATCCTTCGATCTAAAAATGTTTTATCCCATCTTGGAACTTGCATACATTTCTTGGAACTTGTGCTAGGGTATTGCGGTTCAATCTGAGTTGTAGATCTTCCTGTCAATTTTCCTTTGCCATAGATTCTTTAACAAACTTCATGCATGACATACCAATCATTTAATCATAACCAGCTCATCAGCTTCCTTCATTAAATAATGCTTTTATTCATTCAATGCATTCTGTTACAGCTCGGTTGCAACTCGGTAAATACTAAACTTCACTCGGTAGACATTCTGCCTGCATTAATCGATAGTGATAACCTTAGGGTTTACCGACTAGGTTCTTTGCTCGGTAACATAGTATAGTATTAACCTTACAATCAATAAAATATGTAGGATATCAAAACAATCTAAACATCATGATCTCATCATTGTCTAACTCAGCAATAGTTGCCCATTGAATAACTTATTCCTCCCCTTATTCATCTCATTCTTTCTATGTCTTTTACCGACATCTTTATACTCACCAAATCATACTTCTCAAGGTATGGCAACATCATACTGAATTAGAAAATTAATTTCTTGACATCAATGACAAAATAATAATATTAAGACAGTAAACATCCTTAATCAGTTATATCCATAATCATCAACAACCTTCTCAATATCCTTATTGAAATGCCAACAATCTCTTATTGTAATTGGAATGCCAACAATCTTCATATGCTGGATTCAGTATCGGTGTAGTTCTATTTGTCTTCACAAAAACCCTCCTTCAATCTTCAAATGATGTCTGCATGTATAGCTCTACTTATTCTCGCATATACCTTCACACAATCCTTTTTCGCATTCCACACTTGATCTTACAAATAAGATCTTACATTTATACCATAACCTAAGACCAATTTTAGTAGGTCAGCTCTACAAAATATTACAATAAAAATATTTTACAAACAATATAATATCCGATGCAATAACTGATTGAACATGTCGGCTTAATGCATTTACAACAATAATTAATCATCTCCATAGCGTGCCATGTTGATCTGGAAAAGATAAACCTGCCGGTGTAACCCTAGACCTATTTGCTAGTAACAACAAATATGCAACTATGAATATACCAATGAACAAAACTCCATGACAAGATGTCCAAATGATGTCTTAGACATTACCAAGTGTTTTCCATATCATTCCAAGTGTCAGTGATCATTATATCTTACTGGTGTTCTAGATACCAGTGACTATGCATGAGTCACTTGCTTGCCAGTGAGTGTTGTTGATTCTCCAAAGTGCCAGAGTTGATAAGAGTTTAGTAGGTGTTGACATCAATGACAAAACCATACCAAAATACCAACATTATCTTTGTTTTTCTTTAATCTATATGTCTGATATTCAGGGTTAGGCTTATATGATCTTTTTTCTTCCTCCCTTAATCTTGCATGTCTATCAAGACATCTACATGCCATATTGATGCAGAGAGTCTTGGAGCTTGGTTCAATACACCTTCTTGAGTGACTTGTCCTACCCAACCCTTCAACTACTCAAGTCCTTCCTATGACACTTAGTAGGGGTTATGATAATGAGACCTCCAAGATCTAAACCTTCTTGACTTTCCTCTTGGGTATAGCCAATGGTTTCTAGACAATCAACTCCACTCCTTGAGGTTGCCACCTCTATCACAGACACTCCTCTCTTGGGCTCCAACCACTCCTGCAAGGATCTTACCACACAACCACTTCCTATGGATTCCCAATGCATCTACCAAGTGTCTTTAAATTATTTTGAGTTTTAAGGCTCATGAATCCCATTGATTTAGCTTCCTAACCCTTCTAGGTCCATACCGGCTCAAAATAAGCCTAATTGTATTAGCCCTCCCTAAGCGGTTTTAGGTTATTAGTTTTCCAAAGTCCCAAACAAGGCTATAAATAAATTATGGATTCGAGTACCATTTTGGAAGTTATAGACAATACTAGAAAAGTGCATCTGGGTTATCCATACAAGTGGGGTTTCCAATCCTGCACTATTTTGATGGGTTTAGGCCTCACTAGGTGACTTGGCAAGATGGGACTAAAACTCTTCACCAGTCAAATTTCCTGCTCCAAACAATTTGGTAATATTCAAGGGAACTTAGAGGGCTTTCCATTCATAAATCACTTGGTCCCGCACCAATCTCCATGTGCTCATAAAACACACTTTTCTTGCTATCATATCTCACCTACTCCCAACGGTGAGCCTAGGGCTTCATTGTTTCTCCTCCTCAAGGACCTGCAAAACCAAAAATCCTATCCTAAATCTATTTATAGACCCTAACCTATCATTCTTAGTGATTTCAATAGGTGCCATCAAGAATGCCTAGGTTAGAGCCATTTCTTGCTCTTAAAACCCTACTTGCAAGGGTTTTGTACCTAGTTGCAAAGAATGGAAGAAATCTCTGCAACTTTGGACAATCAAACAAGCAAATCAACCTTAATGAAATCAAATACAATGATCAATCAAGTATGGCAATTATTTTACACCATCTAGTCCGTACTAGACCATACAAGCAATGAAAACAAGTCAACAACTGTAAAAAACCGGTGGAAACAAGGTTGCTTCTCAAACCAAAAAATTGCTCTTGCATTTCCAATCCTCCAACCTATACAATGAAGTGAATTTTGGCATTTATGCCCCTATTTCAGTCAGTTCAACCAAATTTTAATGCCTATAACCAAAAATGCAACTTTTGCAAGAAATTGCAAAATGTTGCTCAACAACTTTTTACAACTTTTTGGCTCCAAGATGCAATTTTGCATTCTAATGGATTTTAAGACTCTTGAAGGTCCTCAAACACCTTATAAGACCTAAACACAACACATTTTACCCCTAATACATGAATACATTCATCTGGAGTGCTTTACCTATGAACTACCTAAGCATCTCACTTCTCAGGTTGTTAGCATTCTGAACACAATTGACTCAAACCAAAACTTGGACAACTCAACCATGGCTCTACTGAGTCTTAAATGGTTGGTCCATTATTATATCACAAAGATAACACACAAACTTGAAAGAAAACAAAAAATTTCAAGTTGGAGTGCTAGGTGCCCTGCACCACATATGACCAACTTTATTGCAATTAAAACATTTGAAAGGTGCTTTACCTTCATACTTACTTCCTGTTGGACCTTTAGGCATTTTCCTTGCAAATAGTGCTTCAAGTTCTTCATTTTCTCTCCTCATATCTTCAATTTCTTTTGCATAAAGTGCTTTCCAATTAGTTTTGTTAGATGATGATGATGATGCTGATGACGATGATGATGCTTTGAAAGCTAAATTAGTCTTTACAGTAGCAACAGGACCAAATTTGTCAAGTTCAAATGCTAAAAGTTTCCTAACCAAAGTATCTCTAGAAACTGAAGTATTAGGCATTGTTCTCATTTCATTAATAGCAACTACTTTCATTTTGTAAGCCGATGGCAATGCTCTTAAAACTTTAGACACAATTTCCTCTTCACTTAAGGATCCTCCACAACATTGTATTCCTAAAACAATTTCATTAACTCTTTCCATAAATACAAAATTTATTTCATCTTCTTCTATTTTCAAATTTTCATACCTAACCTGGTAACATTCTAGTTTTGCAATTTTGACAGTGGTATCTCCTTTATTCAATGTATCCAGTATATCCCAAATAGCTTTAGCAGTAGATCGATCTGATAATCCCATGATTTGCTGATCTAATGATGCACTCAAAAGTGCTTCTCTTGCTTTGCAATCATTGTCCATGTCCTTAGCCAATGTTGGTGGATGAGGTTGATTCAGAATAGGGGCAACATAGCCATTCTTTGTAACATCCCATATATCTCTTCCAATGCAGTTTATATGTGTTTCCATTCTGATCTTCCATATACCATAGTTACTTCCATCAAGCTTCATACTATCCTTCCTAAAAATATTTGTTGCCATAAGATCTCCTCAAGCTGTTAGGCTTCTCCAAAAAAGAGGACTTGGCTTTGATACCAATTGTTAGGTCCCAAGAAGGACAATTGAGAGGGGAAGGGTGAATCAATTGTGCACCGGTTGTCAATAAATTATAATCCAAATGCAAGTTATTCCAATTTAAACTTAATGTCGGTAAACCAAACTTAAGTGCCAGTAAAATAGATTAACAATTATAGCAGTATTGGTTTAACTTAATGCATGAAACAAAAATGAAAACAACATCCACAACACATAACACAAAGATTTTGATGTGGAAACTCGGTAAGGGAAAAACCACGGTGGGAAACCTTACCCACAATTAGATGATACTATTGTAGATAGTATGTGTATACAAATGGGGTCTGCACATGAAGAAAGGCCAACTACCTAGATCTCACTACTCAATCACGAAATAGGAGTCACACTGACTACACAAGTGGATGGTTAAATCTAATGATAATGTACTACTCAAAATAGCATCTCCAATGTTGGATTTAGTACCTGTTAAGCTCTGAACATGAGTGTCAAAACACCTTCATAACCTTCCTTCAACCTTCAAATAATGTCTGTGTGATTCGTAGCAACACACTCTTCTTCCATTCAACAACGCATTAACTATGTCTTTGGCCTGCATATTTATGGTCTGGTTTTCTTACCAAATGTCTATTCAAAATCTAAATGGTTAGGATTTCCTCATCATCCTCGAGGAAAACCAAATCCAATCAGATCTTTCCTGATCTAATCTCCTAGATAGTCAACTATACAACTCTGCCATTAATGCACCTTCCAATACATGTTTTCTAAATATAGAAAACACAGTTATGTATCTCAACTTGCCTCTATCAAAATGCCATTAGTGTTTTTGTTGTTTCCTTCTCGAGGTATTCTCACAATATTATCTTCTTGCTTGAATCCAACTACCAACAACTCCCTGATTCTTCTCTGTCATTCATTCTTCCTCGAGCCACACTCCTTTGATCCGATCCACAAATCACAAGATCCATATTAAATGCACACCTATGGAAATACCTATCTCTACATGACACTTCACCAATCTTTGCGAGCTTGCCATCTTGACTCCATGTGGTATCCATGTTAATCAACTGCCAACTTGGCTCTTCATGTCGGTCTAGATAGGATCACCGACCAAACATTCTATTGGTTCCTCTTTTCTATCAGTTTACTAATCCTACCGGTATCTCACACTCTACCAGTTAACCTTCATGTCTCCACTTTGCTGAACTTCTGGTGGGACACCTAAACTAGTCTTCAGACATGTATATCCAAAGCATGCACATTCCCACAAGGTGGGAGGACCTCTGTATCTGCACCTTGCTCATATTACTGATGGATTTACATACTGATGAATACTCTTGATCTGTACTGGCATCTTTGTTAGGTCTCGGGAAGGACAACTAAGAGGGGGGGTGAATCAGTTGTGAACCAGTTGTCAATAAATTATAATCCAAATGCAAGTTATTCCAATTTAAACTTGTAGCGTCGTAAATTGTACGCACTCGCTAGGGTGGTACAATTTCACACCTAGTTTAGCACCCGCCTTAGCGCATTTTGCATTTTGCATTGCATTTCTCCTTAAGCACTTAATTAATCAAATTAATTAGGTCTAAAGTCTTATTTCATCATTCTCTACATCATAAAGTAGGGCCCTTTCACTAAAGCGCGCCCTTCGCATTTCATTTCTTCAATACATCACTTAATCAAAAACCCTAATTAAGTCCTATTTCGAACTTGGGGGCTTGGTTTCGGGGTCTAAACATCTCGAAATCACCTGTAACTTCGGGATTCTCTCTAAAATCATCATATCCGACGGCCTTGAAAATTTGGTGAAAAGTTGTCGGGACCATGGCGCCCATGCAACATGGTCCCGGACATTTTTTCCAAAATTTTGGGAGCATGATCCAATCATAAAATAAAGCTTAACCCCAAGAAATTGGTGGGATATTCAATCTCTAGGTCGGCCAAAATACGAATTTACGACCTAGGGTTTCATACATAAAAGCTCTCTTTCCTCATTTGAAGGGGATCGGATTTTTGTTTCCAGGAACTTGATATGCAGCGAAAGAGCAGATCTTTGAAGACTTCAACAACATTCAACATCATTCTATCAAGCATCTATCAAATCCATTCATTCATCCAATTAGGGCTTGGAAGACATTGAAGAACAATAGGAGATTACCGACTAAAGATTGGCTTGTACTCCTCCCTAGAGGGTTGGGTATGATTTCATATTGTTTTCATGTCCTTACATAAGCTTTGATACATCATTTATTCATGCTTTAGATCATATTGCATCTTGATTTAGAGCATTTACATTATCATTTACAAGCAATTAGGGTTTACTTTCTAGGTTGCTCTAGTTTGCTTTCTTGCATTTTGGACCTTGCACACACACTAGGTCTGCACACACAATACATTTTACAAAACAACTTGGCTATTCATGGAGGTGGAAATCACCAAAGTGGGGGTTTGACTAAGGTAAAACCCTATATAGCCGCCCTTCCCCCTTTTCAGATATTATTGCAGGTTTCGGGATTCGGACGACGCCGCAGAACACAGATCTGGAGAGAGAAGGCTGAGGCAGAACCCTGTGTGAAATTGCAGCTCAGAAGACCAGGACAGGGGCGCTGAGTGCCCTGGTCCTACCAGGACAGGGGCGCTGGGCTCCCTGGTCCCTGGGACAGAGGCGCTGGGCGCCCTAGTCCTCCGGATAGACAGCTTTCCGACAGTTTCCAGACAGTGTTTCAGGGTGCAAAACAGTGGTTTCCGGTGCAGTTTTCAGGACAGTGGCGCCCGCGCCCCCATCCCGAACATTTTCAGTCTGATTTCAACTCCAGGTACATATCTGCATTCTTATTTTATCCTTACATTTACAGCTGTTCATTGTTCAATCTCAATTCTGCAAACTTGTTACTAGTTCATACTTACATTTCGAGGTTAGGGTTTGAACTTGTATCATTTTAGCTTTCAATTTCAACAAGGGAATAGAAATCCTAATAGATATCCCGTGGCTCTCTCTTTCACCAAAAGAAGTAGCCAACCATGCGATATCTCTAGGCTCTTTCGTATTCCGCAATGTGTGCCAAAAGTTAGGATTAGGGTACATTGTCCTAGTCTCGCTTTTTCCCCTACACATTTTGGTGAACCCGACGTGAATCTATCATTGCTTCCTCTTGCATTGTATTTGTTAGATCTAGATCTAGATTTAGTGTGTTTTTCATTAAAAGAGAAAAAGAAAAAAAAAAAGGGAGAAAACTTGTGTTTCTTTGCATTGTGTGTTTAAATTTTATGCCATCTTTTCAAAATGTCAGATTTCTATTTGCAAAATGTTCATGCATTTGATGATTATTATGAGTATAGCCAAGATGAATTAGATGAAGCTTTAGATGAGTTTTTAAACCCTAAGGATGCCAAACCTTCATTTTACCAAAAACTCATAAACCTTGTTACTATGCCATTTAGGTGTGATGAGAAAGATAAGTCGAATGATTCCTCTCAAGGATACATTCCTATCCACTCTTCCCCTGAATCTAGTAACATGGTTGTTTTCAATAATCCCCTCTATGAGGAGATGTCTCCTTTTGAATCAAAAGACAAACCTTTTAACCGATATGATTATGCTTTGTTGGATGATGCCTTTGATGACTTTGTGGCTTTGTCGAAACCTATAAACAAAAACAAGATCTCTAAGTTGGTTAACATGATAAATTTGAATGAATATAACAAACCTCTCTTTGAATTCCAAGGTGCTTATCCTTCTCCCACCTTTCAAATTCCTAAGACTCCTCTCCTTACTGTCCAAGGGAGGTATGATCATGATTCCTTTTGTACTCCGAATAAACCAATCATTACCATACAAGGAAGACAACCTATAAGTCCTTACAATTATGCTAAGCAAATAACTAGAGAGAGTTATCATGCGGTTGCCCATACTTATCATACCAGAAATAATAAGCAACCCAATCTTCCTCCTGTTATTCCAGTTTCGCTTCCTAATCCTCAACCAATTCTTCCTCAAGGTCCTCGTATTTCGCAAGTTATGGGTAAGGAATATGATCTCATAGAACAACTTAAAACTACCCCTGCTAAGATATCCCTTTGGGATTTGATTCAAACTTCTTCCGCTCATCATGGAATGTTACAAGATGCCTTGAAAGATTTGAATGTTCCTCCACCGAATACATCTAGTAATATAGCATCTTTTGTTAACTCTGTGATGAATCCTAAGCCTCAAATTGTGTTTACGCAAGATGAGTTGCCTACTAGTGAAGTCCAACAACAATATGATCCCTTGATGATTGTGGTTGTCATGAAAGACACTGCTATAAGACGAACACTAGTAGATAATGGCTCTGGCCTTAATGTGTGTAGCATCAATCTATTGCATAAGATGAATGTGGATACTTCTCTTATGGAGCCTGACTCTCGTTCCATTCGTGGCTTTGACAATGTGGCTAAGACTTCATTGGGTATCATCACCTTACCTCTCATAGTGGGACCTGTTACTTTGCCTACTCCTATCCATGTTATGCCGGGAAATTTAACATATAACTTGTTATTAGGGAGGCCTTGGATTTACAGCATGCAAGCTGTCCCCTCTACATTGCATAGACAAGTTAAATTCATTTATAACAATAAGACATATACTTTGATGGGAGATACTAATTTTCAAGCTTGTCTACAAACATCTAATTCCAAAGGAGATTCTTCTAAGCCATCCTCGTCTAGTGATGACTCTTTAAACAAGAAACCTATCGATGAGTCTTCGCTTTCCGATGATCAAAATCCTTGGGATGAATCTGGAATTCCTAAGGAAGATCCTTCTCGGCTTGAAACTACACATAAAAAGGATTTTGATCCTGAGAAGGTTCTCGTAGAAGATGATTGGGGATCTCTTGACTTTAACCCTACCTATGTGGGTGAATATAAGATTCCTTCTAAAGAACTTAAAGTTGAAAAGAAGGAAGAAGCTGGAAATCACAAAGTTGAAAAGAAAGAAGAAGCTAAAAGTCAATCAACCTTACCTAAAGCTATGAGTAATAATTTTGTGGCCGCTTCTCAAACTTCCTCTTCTCACATCTATAACTATGAAGAGTTTGATTCTTTGTCTTATGAAAAACCACCTTCTTTTCCTGAAATGGCTGATCGCTATGGTCGTGGTTTTTGCATTTTTGCTAAGCATGGGTATCATGGAAAAGGTTGTGGTGCTAATGAACAAGGGATTAGAGTTCCTCTAGAGACTAATTTTCAACATTATGCCTTTGGACTTGGCTATAATCCCTGCAGACGTACTAAAGCCTCTAAAAGACCATGCATTAGTGTTAATACCATCTCTACATCTTTATCAATACAACACCCTGAGTATATTGATGAGGATTCTTCGGGTGATTGTGCTCTAGATATCTTCCCTACCGACGACGCTTTAGCTGAGTTCTTGGGAGCCTATGACACTCTTCCTCGTTATCATCACAATAGGGGACTCCCTTATTGTTTGAATACTGAAGCTTATTTTGGAAAAGAGATTGATAATGATAAGACTGTGAAAGAATTCCCTCAGTTAAAGGATAATCCTCAACAAAGTAATCTTCTCATAAGTGATACCGCTGAAGTTAAGATGGATCCTTGCAACAAAGAAAAAATCATTAAAATTGGAAAATGTTTGGATAAAGAGGAACAGAAACAATATGAAGAACTATTGCATGAATTCCCTGAGATTTTTGCTTGGGCATATTCTGACATGCCTGGTATAGATCCTAAGATTGTTACTCATAATATTGTCTTAGTTCCTGATGCTAAGCTCGTGAAACAAAAGATTCGAAAAATGAATCCTAAGATAGCTCTGCTTGTTAAAGCTGAGATTGAAAAATTATTGGAGGCTGGATTTATCCGCCCTATTGACTATTCCCCATGGATTTCAAACATTGTCGCTGTGGCTAAACCAGATAACAAAATAAGAATGTGTACCGACTTTTGGGATCTAAATAAGGCTTCTTTAAAAGATGATTTCCCTCTTCCAAACATTGATATGATAGTTGATTCTACGGCAGGACATGCCCTCTTATCCTTCATGGATGGTTTTTTAGGCTACAATCAAATTTTCATTAACCCTCAAGATCAATACAAAACCACTTTCACCACTCCTTGGGGTACGTTTTGTTGGATAATGATGCCTTTTGGACTTAAAAACGCCGGTGCAACTTATCAACGAGCGATGACCCTTATCTTTCATGATTATATGCATAAGATTTTAGAGGATTACGTTGATGATATTTTGGCTAAATCCTTTCTTCGCATGGATCATGTTAAAGTCCTTCGTCAAATCTTCGAAAGAATTCGTAAATATCACATGCGCTTGAATCCCCGAAAATGTGTTTTTGGTGTGGATAGTGGAAAACTATTAGGGTTCATAGTTTCGCATCGTGGGATTGAGGTGGACACTAAGAAAATAGATGCTATTGTTAACATGCCACCTCCTCGAAATGTATCTCAACTTAAAAGCTTACAAGGAAAGATTCAAGCTATTCGTAGGTTTGTGTCTCAACTTGCGGATCGTACCTTTCCTTTTACTCAACTTCTTAAAAAGGATATCACTTTTTAGTGGAATGAGGATTGTCAACAAGCATTTGAAGATTTAAAAGTGTATTTAGCTAGTCCTCCTATTCTTCAACCTGCTGAACCTTCTAAACCCTTTATCCTGTATACAGCTGCTTCTTCTCATGCTCTCGCAGCATTGTTAGCACAACATGATAAAGATGGTAAGGAGTGTCTGGTTTATTACATAAGTCGTACCTTACTCGATTATGAGACCCGATATTCTGTGATAGAAAGACAATGCTTGGCCGTGGTGTTTGCGACTCATAAATTGAGACATTATCTTTTAAATTCAGAAGTCCATGTCATGGTTAAGTTTGATCCATTGAAGCATCTTTTCTCTAAAACTGATTTATCAGGACATCTCGCTAAGTGGGTTATGATGTTAACTGAATTTGACCTTAAATTTGTTTCACAAAGAGCAATTAAAGGACAAGCGTTGACTGATCACTTAGTTGAGGCTCCTTCACCTTTTTCATTCCCTAACCCTGAGTCCTTTCCTGATGATTTCATTCTTTCTATAGAGAAAGATGAAACTTGGGAGTTATATTTTGATGGCTCTAAGTGTCATACGGGATCGGGGGCAGGTGTTGTTTTGGTTTCTCCTACAAAGAAACCTATTCCCTTATCATATCGTCTAAATTTCCTGTGTACCAATAACATTGCTGAGTATGAGGCTCTTATAGCAAGAATAAAAGCAGCCCTAGCTCTTAATATAAAACACATACATATCTATGGAGATTCGCAATTAATTATAAGACAAGTAACAGGAATATATCAAGCAAAACAAGACAAATTATCACAATATAAAGACCTTGCTATATCTTTATTACAAAATTTCGATTCTTATATCATGGAACCGGTCCCTCGAAAAGATAACCGACATGCGGATGCGATGGCATGTGTGGCTTCGTTAGTATCTTTAGAGGACCCTATGGTTGATCTTAACTTCGTTATTCACAATCTTACTTCTCCAGCTATTGAAGATGATTCTAGCTTGGTAACATGTTGTGACTTTGTAGACTCAGATGAATGGTTCTCGCATATTGTAAGATATTTGATCGATGGTACCTTCCCTGATTCTGCTAATAGGAACACTAGGGCTAGAATCCGCAAGCTGTCTGCTAGGTATATCATCCTTTCTAATGTCCTTTATCGAAGGGGTTATGATGGTCTTCTTCTTCGTTGTCTTAACAAGTCGGAAATCCCTGTTGCTCTTGAAGAGGCACATTCGGGTGCCTGTGGGGGGCATTTTGGGGGCAAATCCCTAGTTCATAGGTTGCTTCGTATGGGATACTATTGGAAAACTATGCAGAAGGATTCATTCTCATTTGTTAAGAAATGTCACCAATGTCAACAACACAATAATCTGATTCATGCTCCTGCCCAAGAACTTCATTCTCAAGTATCTTCTTGGCCTTTCTCCGCATGGGGTTTGGATCTTATTGGAAAAATTTCTCCTCCTTCATCTCAAGGACACACCTTCATTATAACCGCAACAGATTACTTTACGAAGTGGGTAGAGGCTATTCCCCTTCGCTCTACTACTGCTGAAGTGATTTGTCAATTTCTTCTAGAAAAAATTATTTCTCGATTTGGGATACCTTCCACTATTATCTCAGATAATGGAACATCGTTTAAGAACAAGGACGGGAAGAAATTCCTTGAGAAGTATCATATCAAACATCGATTTTCTACACCGTATTATCCTCAATCAAATGGCCAAGCCGAATCATCCAATAAGATAATTGAACAAATTCTTCGTAAAACCGTAAATAAGCATGGTAAGGATTGGAGTAACCAGCTAATCTACGCTCTTTGGGCCTACCGAACGAGTGTACGAATTGCTACGGGAACTACTCCTTATAATCTTGTTTATGGTGCTGACGCTATTATGCCCTTAGAGTTAGAAATTCCATCACTTAGGGTTTCTCTTAAAGGTATAGTAGATGATGACTCCTATAGAGAGCAACGAATTCAACAGCTTGAGATGCTTGATGAACAGCGTATAAACACTCTTGAGCATATTCAAGCGTATCACAAAACTCTACAACGAAGCTATAATGACAAGGTTATTCAACGTTCCTTCTCAGTAGGTGACTTATTCCTTTATGAGAATCAGCGCAATGTGAATGCCTTGCCTGCAGAAAAGGGAAAATTCAGTCCTAATTGGCTTGGACCATACATCGTTATTGAGGATTATGGATCAGGTGCTTACAAAATAGCGGATGTAGATGGTACGCCTCTTAAAGAACCTATTAATGCTATGCACCTGCGTAGATATTATGTTTAATTCTTCATTTTTTTCATCTATCTTCTTTTTCAATTCTTCAACATTGGATAATATGTTAGTATTTTTTAATTAAAGCAAAATAGAATTAAATGTTATGTTAATCTATATTGCTTCGTTCCTGACAAGCATGTCTTCGTACTTTATAGTTTGTCTTGAATTCATTTATGTAAATTGTAAAAGATTTACATTTTTTCTCATTATGCTAGCATATTATACAATGTCTTTATGTGTTAAGTAGAATCATATCATGTTGTGTTTAAGTTCAAAATTAAATCACATTAGTTATATGATTCTTAGGCTTAATGCATTTTTCTTCCTTATCATCAATGTCGTACTTGATTAAATATTTTAATTAAGTCACACATGTATCAATTTAATCATGGAGCATTGAGAAATCAATCACATGGAAATTAAATTCTGAACATACATGTACATTTACCAAATGTATTAGATTTAATCAAAACAAAATATGCATTGTTTTAGGCATTAAAGATAACACATTTGAGACAGAACGAGAAGCATGTATATATACATATATATGTGTGGATCGTGTACAAACATAGGTCACTGTATATCCAAAATGTGATCTCTCTCTTACATCATACAATCATCTCCTATCCCTAGGGCTAGTGGCTGGAGAGTGTCGACTGGATGCTCCCTCCTGATCTGGCCATGGAGGTGGACCCATGGGTGTGTAGCGCGATACAAATTGTGATTGACTCCGAGAGGAACTCCTACGATCCCTATCCATGAGGATTGCACGATAGGTGGTAGCCTCGGTCTGGGCCGCTACTAGATCTCGCCGCACCTGCTGGAGGTCCTCTGATAAGACTCTCTCTCTCTGCCCCGCCTGACGGAGATCCTCTGATAGGACTCTCTCTCTTTGCCGCGCCTGATGGAGATCCTCCGATAGGACTCCCTCTCTCTGCCGCGCCTGACGGAGATCCTCTGATAGGATTCTCTCTCTCTCCCTCCATATATCTACCTGTAATCGGAATGGGAAAAACAAATCCTCATGCTGACCCACGTTCCCCTGAGGCCTGTAGGTAATCTGTGAGGAACTAGGAATCTATGCTATCATGGAGATGTCTGTCATTGCCTGCTGAATCAAGGAACGCCAGTCCTGCACATTAGCTGTGGCAGTAGAATAGATCTTTGTTAGTACCATTCTATATCATCAAAGCATTAATCAAATCAATATAAACCTACTATACCTGGATCTCCCTCGCGCCAGTAGGGATCATGATATGGTAGCATCTGTGACTGGGAACTGCTAGGCTCCCCTCGCTCGAATACTCTATCCACGATGGGTGTAGGCTGGACGGTACTGGTGACAGGTCTCCGTATCGCCTCCTGTTCCTCCTGTTGGGGAATAAAAGGTGGATCCAGAGCTATGGTATCATCTCCTGAATGGTGGGGAGCTGCATCCAACTCCTCCTCATCATCTCTATCATCCTCCTCATCATCCTCCTCATCATCCTCATCCTCATTCGCATCATCACCTGCATCCTCCTCGTCCTCCTCTCTATTTGCATCCTCCTCCTCCTTGTCACTGGGCTGATCGCCTGTAGGTGGATCAGGATCTCCCGTCTCCTCATGACCCTCTCCCTCATCTGGCTCCTCTGACCTGGATCCCTCGTCCTCATCTCGGTCTCCATGTCTCCATGGGCCTGGATAGCCTGTCGGATGATCTGGTGGAAAGATAGGACCTGGATATGATCTCATGAACCATGAAACATATCTACGCTGTGCTCCAGGCTCTGCAGAATAGTCAGTGACTACATCCTGATCTGAGCCCTCCAAGTCTATCATCTTGATATCATCCACCGTCGGTCTCGCTACTGCTCTAGGTCTGGGAAGGACCCGTGAGTGTCGAGTATAGATGGGCACGTCGGCTGGAACACACTGCTCTAGTCCGAACTGCCTCCGTACTTGGTCGAAGTAGAAGGGGACTATGATGTGTGCATATCATCCTCGTAGTAGGCGGTTCCTCTGTAAACATGCTAACTATCTCTCCATACCATCCCATCTGTGCATTAGTAGGTAAGGTCTCCACACTATCACCTCAGATGTCAGTCTGTCAATAGTCACTCTCCAATACAATAAATCCCCAAATCTCCACTCGCTGGTCAGTGGATAAGCGAACACCCTAGGTCGCTCGCTCGCTATACTCAGTGGATAGCCGACAGGCCTGGTGCATGTGAAGTGCTCTAAGATCCACACCTGCAGAAGTGTGCATGTCATCAAACTACAACCCTATCCGAATACATACTCCTCAAGGTCGTGATAGAGATGTGCAAGCATACTCTGACCCCATGCATAAACTCTCCTATGTCTCTCCATCCCTCTGATACACCATGTGAGGCCCCCATGCATGTGCGTCCCTCGCCCATTAGGGCAGACGGCTAGTGCTATGATGGCTATCATGAGGTGTCTCAGAAGTGGTATCTCTCCTGTAGGATGTAAGAGCCAGCTGACCATGATACGACCTCTCGTCTCGCTCGGCATGACTCTCCTTATGCAGTACATCTGCTCCCTCTGATGATCCTCTACTACCCGATCAGTCGCATATGTGACTGTCGCTCCTCTGATAGGAAGATGCAGTATACGGTACACATCCTCGAGTGTGACCGTCAGCTCTCCTACCGAAAGGTGAAAGGTACAGGTGTCAGGATCCCATCTCTCCATCAGTGCCATCAGCATCGCAGGATGAAATCGAATGGCCGGCATAAGAATCATGTACCACAATCCTACTATCGATAGGGTGTCTCTCTCTGACTGAGTCAGCCGTGGAATCTGGTCTCGCAAAGTGGGAAGGATGTGTCCCGCTGTGTGCTCTCTCATGTACGGGAGACCCTGCAAAACGAAAACATGACCAAAATCAGTACTCAATCATCGAAATCGCAAATGCAAACTGTTGAACATTGAATGCTTGCCTTGTAACCCCTCGCCAGGCCCTGATTGGGGACCATGGTGCCCTGTCAGGGACCATGGCACCCTGTCAGGGACCATGGCGCCCTGTTAGGGACCATGGCGCCCTGCAGGGACTATGGCGCCCCTGTCAGGGACCATGGTGCCCTGGGGGGACCAGGGCGCCCCTCAGGGACCAAGGCGCCCTAGGTGGGCCCCGGTCGGCGTTCAGGGTCTACATTCGATCACGGAAAAGTCAAACATGCGAGAAATCAAAAGTCAAACATTCAATCAACTCACCTCGTCCAGTGGCTCGTCGTCGATCACGGCCTGGCGCAGGATCTCGATCCTCATGGGACGCTCCGGTCATCGTGAAGGCATGATGACTAGGTGGGCTCCGCTGCACTAAATAGTATCCTGAAATCGGCAAAGTGACGAATACAAGTGTCACTTTCAAAGTATATACTCTAGTTTGTCTATTCTTACTTCTCGAAACCCTAATCTTTCCCCTATCATTCATTTTATCATAACTTGGGTTTGGGAGATGCGATTTTCGAGTCGTTTGTTGCATTGGAATTGTATTTTCCTTCTCCTACTCTCGGGATGTTCCAAAAAGTGCTCTGATGAAGCCTATTTAGTGAACACCCCTCATCAACACTCTATTACACAATTTGTCACAAGTAAACATGTTACCCTGTTTCACCTCCCTAAATAAGCAAGTCGAAACAGGGGGGGCATATAGCTACTCACAGATTTCATCACTTTCCCTAGTAAGCATTAGGTGATTTTGTGATCTAACGTTTGTTTTGTAGGGTGCGGTTCCTAACTGTGTACTGCAGATACCGCTGGGGGCTTCGTCTGATGACTTATGGATATATCCTTTTTCAAATAATGTTTACTTTTCTGTACTTTAGCTTGCATATGCACGTAGTACTCATATGATTGCTAAAGTGGGGGCTAAATGTAGCGTCGTAAATTGTACGCACTCGCTAGGGTGGTACAATTTCACACCTAGTTTAGCACCCGCCTTAGCGCATTTTGCATTCTGCATTGCATTTCTCCTTAAGAACTTAATTAATCAAATTAATTAGGTCTAAAGTCTTATTTCATCATTCTCTACATCATAAAGTAGGGCCCTTTCACTAAAGCGCGCCCTTCGCATTTCATTTCTTCAATACATCACTTAATCAAAAACCCTAATTAAGTCCTATTTCGAACTTGGGGGCTTGGTTTCGGGGTCTAAACATCTCGAAATCACCTGTAACTTCGGGATTCTCTCTAAAATCATCATATCCGACGGCCCTGAAAATTTGGTGAAAAGTTGTCGGGACCATGGCGCCCATGCAACATGGTCCCGGACATTTTTTCCGAAATTTTGGGAGCACGATCCAATCATAAAATAAAGCTTAACCCCAAGAAATTGGCGGGATATTCAATCTCTAGGTCGGCCAAAATACGAATTTACGACCTAGGGTTTCATACATAAAAGCTCTCTTTCCTCATTTGAAGGGGATCGGATTTTTGTTTCCAGGAACTTGATATGCAATGAAAGAGCAGATCTTTGAAGACTTCAACAACATTCAACATCATTCTATCAAGCATCTATCAAATCCATTCATTCATCCAATTAGGGCTTGGAAGACATTGAAGAACAATAGGAGATTATCGACTGAAGATTGGCTTGTACTCCTCCCTTGAGGGTTGGGTATGATTTCATATTGTTTTCATGTCCTTACATAAGCTTTGATACATCATTTATTCATGCTTTAGATCATATTGCATCTTGATTTAGAGCATTTACATTATCATTTACAAGCAATTAGGGTTTACTTTCTAGGTTGCTCTAGTTTGCTTTCTTGCATTTTGGACCTTGCACACACACTAGGTCTGCACACACAATACATTTTACAAAACAACTTGGCTATTCATGGAGGTGGAAATCACCAAAGCAGGGGTTTGACTAAGGCAAAACCCTATATAGCCGCCCTTCCCCCTTTTCAGATATTATTGCAGGTTTCAGGATTCGGACGACGCCGTAGAACACAAATCCGGAGAGAGAAGGCTGAGGCAGAACCCTGTGTGAAATTGCAGCTCAGAAGACCAGGACAGGGGCACTGGGTGCCCTGGTCCTACCAGGACAGGGGCGCTGGGCGCCCTGGTCCCTGGGATAGAGGCGCTGGGTGCCCTGGTCCTTCAGATAGATAGCTTTCCGACAGTTTCCAGACAGTGTTTCAGGGTGCAAAACAGTGGTTTCCGGTGCAGTTTTCAGGACAGTGGTGCCCGCGCCCCCATCCCGAACATTTTCAGTCTGATTTCAACTCCAGGTACATATCTGCATTCTTATTTTATCCTTACATTTACAGCTATTCATTGTTCAATCTCAATTCTGCAAACTTGTTACTAGTTCATACTTACATTTCGAGGTTAGGGTTTGAACTTGTATCATTTTAGCTTTCAATTTCAACAAGGGAATAGAAATCCTAATAGATATCCCGTGGCTCTCTCTTTCACCAAAAGAAGTAGCCAACCGTGCGATATCTCTAGGCTCTTTCGTATTCCGCAATGTGTCCCAAAAGTTAGGATTAGGGTACATTGTCCTAGTCTCGCTTTTTCCCCTACACAAAACTTAATGTCAGTAAACCAAACTTACGTGCTGGTAAAATAGATTAACAGTTATAGTAGTACCATTTTGACTTAATGCATGAAATAGAAATAGAAACAACATCCATAACACATAACACAAAGATTTTGACGTGGAAACCCGGTAAGGGAAAAACCACAGTGGGAGAACTTACCCACAATCAGATGATACTACTATAGATAGTATGTGTATACAAATGGGGTCTGCACATGCAGAAAGGCCAACTGCCTAGAGCTCACTGCTCAATCACAAAATATGAGTCACACTAACTACATAATTGGATGGTTAAATCCAATTATAATGTACTGCTCAAAATAGCATCTCCAATGCTGGATTTAGTACTGGTTAAGCTCTGAAACATGAGTGTCAAAACACCTTCATAACCTTCCTTCAACCTTTGAATAATGTCTGCATGATTCATAGCAACACACTCTTCTTCCATTTAGCAACACATTAACTATGTCTTTGGCCTGCATATTTATAGTCTGGTTTTCTTGCCAAAAGTCTATTCAAAATCTAGGTGGTTAGGGTTTCCTCATCATCCTCGAGGAAAACCAAATCCAATCCGATATTGCCCGATCTAATCTCCTAGAAAATCAAGTGTACAACTCTACCATTAACGCACCTTCCAATACACATTTTCCAAATATAGAAACCACGGTCATGTATCTCGACTTGCCTCTATCAAAATGCCATTAGTGTTTCTGCTATTTCATTCTTGAGGTCTTCTCACAATATTATCTTCTTGCTTCAATCTAGCCGCTAACAACTCCCTGATTCTTCTCTATCGTACATTCTTCCTTGAGCCACACTCCTCTAATTCGATCCATAAATCACGGGATCCATATTCAATGCACACTTATGGAAATACATATCTCTACATGATACTTCATCAATCTTTGTGAGCTTTCCATCTTGACTCCATGTGGTATCCATGTCGATCAACTACCAACTTGGCTCTTCATGTTAGTTTGGATAGGATCACCAACCAAACATTCTATCAGTTCCTCTTTTTTGCCGGTATCTCACACTCTACTAGTTAACCTTCATGTCTGCACTTTGCTGAACTGCCAGTGGGGCACCTAAACCGGTCTTCAGACATGTCTATCCAAAGCATACACATTCCCAAAAGGTGGGAGGACATTTGTATCTGCACCTTGCTCATATTATCGATGGATTACATACTGGTAAATACTCTTGATCTATACTGGCATCTCTGTTAGGTCCTGGGAAGGACAACTGAGAGTGGGGGGGGGGTGAATCAGTTGTGAACCGGTTGTCAACAAATTGTAATCCAAATGCAAGTTATTCCAATTTAAACTTAATGTCGATAAACCAAACTTAAGTGCCAGTAAAACAAATTAACATTTATAGTAGTACCGGTTTAACTTAATGCATGAAACTAAAAAAAGAACAACATCCATAACACATAACACAAAGATTTTGTGGAAACCTGGTAAGGGAAAAACCATGGTGAGAAACCTTATCCAGAATCAGATGATACTACTGTAGATAGTATGTGTATACAAATGGGGTCTGCACATGCAGAAAGCCCAACTGCCTAGAGCTCACTGCTCAATCACAAAATAGGAGTCACATTGACTACACAATTGGATGGTTAAATCCAATGATAATGTATTGCTCAAAATAGCATCTCCAATGCTAGATTCAATACCGATTAAGCTCTGAACGTGAGTGTCAAAACACCTTCATAACCTTCCTTCAACCTTCGAATAATGTCTGCGTGATTTGCACAAGGATCTACTTATTTTCACTCTTCAATATTCGAATACACTCATCATTACGATCTTCAATAAGATCTTACAATCATTTATACAAAACCTAAGACCAAATGAATAGGTCAGCTTACTAAAGATTACATTTATATCAATTACAAATAAGTCTTAATGTGATACAACATGTTGGCTCTATACATTTACCACAATATCCAATCAATAAATAATCTCCATAATGTGTCGTGTTGATCTAAAGTACCAGTCCATAACCTAGACTTATCTTCTGGTAAAGGCAAATCTATCAACCTGATTATACCAATAAGAAAAACACCAAATCCAAACTTCCAATCCATGTCTTCGATATAACCAAATTATCTCCAAGTTATCATCACTGTCGGTGAACAATATAACCTATTGGTGAGCACATACTGGTGAGTGTGCATAAGCCACTTAGCCATACTAGTGAACATAATGTAAACCTCCAAGAAGACAAGTGTTGACATCAATCACAAAGTCATCCATAATACCAACAATCTCAACATGCCTTCTCAGTCAGTTCAGTGCATGTCCCTGATTTCATGCACTTGATGCACACCTCTTCTTCCTTATCTCACAAAACTATGATGCACACAATGCATGATAGGAGATAAGTTCCACTTACCAGTGGAGTGACACCTTGTCTTCTGCATCCTACAATGTACTCATGTTACTTCCCTATTTGTGTAGCATATCTTCAAATAGGCACATGTGATCTAGTGGGAGTCCTTATGTTCTAAAACCTCACATCATACCAATGACTTGTTTGTTCTTCTCTTCCAGCATTGATGTGATTCAGATAATATTCTGCATCTTCATCACAAACAACAATGAAGCATCTTGCTCATTGTCAACACTTCACTTGCTAGTTGATATACTCTCCTTGCCGAGGATACACTATATTGGTACTGGTCACCTTACCTTTCCATCTCATCCATACAAGTCAGGCACTAACTTGTGTACTGGTGACTCTAGTGATCACTCTTCCTTACCTTACCAGTGTTCTGCAACACAAGGTGATATCCAAGATATCACATCCCATACTCCTTCATAACAGTGTTTCACATACATCTCTTCTACCAGTAGTCATCCCATATCGGTTGACATCTTTTCTTCATTGTACCTTGCCACAAGATTATGAAAAGATGATTGAGCATCTTCTATTGTTCCTTCATGAGTCTTCTTACCTAGATCAATCCTATTAATAACATAATTTGTGGGTTGAATCTTGTCTAAGTCTGTATCTGGAGGAGGAATAATCATTTCCACATATTTGTTCTTTGACTTATCCACCTTCACCCTAGATAAAGTTTTGTCTTTCTTCATACTCTTGGGCTTGACAGGAATCAACTGGTTAAAGTTAAAGTCATATGGGGAAATGGCTTACTTTTTCCTTTTAGGGGTATTGGAAACTAACAAAGGTGGAAAAGGTGTATCATCTTCTACTCCTATGGTCAATACCTAAGATGCAAGATCTTGGCTCTACATCCTTGTGGTTGCAATAGGAGGAGTGGTAGTTACTACTACAGGTGGATTCTAATAAAATGAAACCTTGGGAGCAAGATCAAATTCTGATATGAATTTGTCAAAATCATCTAGCATAGAAGAATTCACTTCAGACAAATTAGGAAGGAAAAAATTCTCAATGTTGTCATGTGGGGTATCAAGAGATGACAACACTTTGGAAAACTGCACAATAAGAAAATGGTGTAGGTCAGGGATATGGTTTCGACATACACCGTGAGCTAGGGTTTTGGTATCTGTCAGGGTCATACACCTAATATGCACTATAATATAGGCTTCACTAAAAATTGTTACCATGGAAATGGTGTAGGCTAGGGGTATGACCCTGACATACATTGAAAGGTGAGATTTTGATGTATGTTAGGGCTATCACCCCGCCATAAACCATAGGGAAAAGATTTTAAAAATAAACATTCTAGAAACATGCTAGGTTTGTTACCATGACATTGACCATGCCTTAAGCATGTTGTATGTTGAGATGACAAGGCTGGCATCCATCACAAAGAAAACACTGCATAAGGGCATCAATAATGGTGTGTGTGTGGGGGTAACACCTTCCATACACTAATGGAAAAGAACATGATGTATGACAACTGTTAACCTCAGGCACACACCATGATCGAGATATCAAAATTAAACAAGGAAAATCGATAAGAAGAATACCCGAAAGAGCTCAATTCATTGAGTAACCAAAACCATAAAGCCCTTGATTGAAAACACAAATGAGGGTGAAAAGAAAGAATAAAAGGATTTACAAGGGAAGAAATGAAAACAAACTCAAACTAACTAGATAATTAATATGCAAGTTCGTGTGAAATAAATGTGTATTTCAGGCTTATAAGTCTGACTTACATATAAAGACTCAAAAATGGTGTAATCAGACTTATAAGCCTGAAATACATTATTTAAATAAAAAGAGTGCAGTGTCAGAGTTAAACTTTGATGTTGCACTTCTAAAACTAAAAGTGGTGTAATGTCAAACTTAAAGTTTGATTTTACACCAAAAGATAAAAATAATTGTTTAAGTTAAATTTTTCAATTTAACCAACAAAACTAAGATCGAGAAATGAAAAAAAGTTTTCCAATGACCAACAAGGAAAACAAGATGCCTGAAAAAATGAACCCTTAGAGAAATGCAAACAAATTCAAACAAAGATTCGTATGGGTTATCTAGTCTTTTCTTTAAAGCAAAAACAAGGATAACATTGTGAAAGTTAGTTTGATAAGAGATTTGAAGTTGATATATTTTGCAAGATAGTGTGTTGGGACAATGAAGATTATCAGAGATGTTTTCCATGATGTTGGTCACTTGATTAAGTTGTTCAAGGATAATTTCATGATCAGGAGAATCCTTCTCAATTTCAATTCAGCTATTTCATTCATTGTTGATTTATAGTGAGTCCTTTGGCTGTAGGTTGTATCTTGTCCTAATGAAGTGTTACTCAACCATGGAAGTCCTCTTTGTATCTTACCTAAGGTTCTGTGCCTTTGTTCTATAAGTCCTTCATGTGTTGGTGCTCCTTGTTTGTATGCCTAAAATGTTGTAAACATTGTTATCCATATTGTGTTAGATTCTCACCATGGTTTTTCCTTGTTTGGGTTTTCCACGTAAATCTAGTGTTTTTGTGTTGATGTGTTGATGGTTGACTCATGTACTAATGATTAATGTGTTATTTCTAAGTAAATTAATGTTGCTGATTAATAATTGTTTTGAAGTTTCGACTGATTAAACCCCCTCTCAGTCCTATCGAGTATTCAATATCTTAATCTTTTAGAGTATAACACATTCTTTTAAGTGTTTCTTTATTTTTGTTCTTTTTTCTTGTTTACTTTTAGTTTTCTTAGGCATTTAAAAATAATAGAGAAAGGATAAAAAAAGATGCAAATCAAGTTACACTTTAGTTATTTCAAAAAGGACCTTGCTAGATCAAGTAGATCATGGGAACCTTATGATTATCGATTTGAAATAAGTGTATTTGATTTGTATTTCAATGGGATATCAAATTTCAATGCCTTGGTCATTTCAATCTCTAATTAACACTTATTAATTTTAGTTTTTTTTTTCTTTTTTCTTTCAACCAAATTGAGTTTAGGTTTTCCTTATCAACTAAGCAATTTAAGGAAGATGAATCATCAACAAGGCTTGTGTCTTAAAGTTTCAAAGTGATTCTTCTTCAACCAACTTTAGTGTCTTAAAGTTTCCAAGTGATTCTTCTTCAACCAACTTTAGTTAATGATGATGCAATATCAACCTTGAAGTTTGTGCTCCTTATGCAGCTACAAGATCCCCTTTTTGTTTCTTCAAGTGGTGCCCTCAATTTTTTATTACATGAATTGTAAAGATGCCTCTAAGCATATTCTTCAATTACGAATTTTGTCAAATGAAAATGTGACATATGTACATGGTTTTTAGCTTGTTGCTTCCCTTGTTTTTATGAAAGAGAAACCAAGACCATTGTTAGAAGTTTTGAAGTTTTGATTTGGGTAGGTAGATTTAGTTGTGTTTAGCATAAGAGTATAGTTATTAGTTGTAAAACTTGTATACATTCATAGAATTGTTTGAGTCTTTTTGAATAGTAATAGAAAGTATTAAAAATTTGTCTCCATATCATTTTTTAATTTCTTATGAATCCATAATATGAAGTATATTAACTTATCAAAAAAATAATATGAAGCATATTATGGTTTGTCATCATAAGTTTATCGTGATTGTGTTATATGTGTATGGGTTTCTTTTATTGAAAGAATTAAATTCCATATATGTATAACTATGAAATTGGAAATATTTAGTGATTTTAAATTATAATTCTATACATATGTGAGTAAATCCATTTTATGCAAGGCATAAATGAATTAGTCAAATGATATTAAGTTACTTTATTTGATGAATATATGCATGATTTAATGTTTGACTCTATACCCTAGGATCTAGGTACTAATATGTCTACATGTTCTTATAAAGTTTAGAAAGACTTAAAATCAAAATATCCTTTAATTTCCTATGTTTAAGAGTAGAGTTAAGTTAAATATTATTCTCAATTGTTGGCCATTGAGAGTTTAATAAGTCGAGAATGGTTCCAATTTAGGGTTTAATTATACTTTTCTTTGGTATATTTTCATTGAGAACAATCTACTATTAAACATAATGTCTGAGTGTGGAAATGAATTATATCTTTAAGGTGATATATAGGAATACCCTTTTTAGTTTTGCAAATCCAAAAATGTAGAGGATTTCAATACTTAGTTAATCCTATTTGTTGGCCATTGACCTTAAAACCTCTTGACTGAAAATTGGCTAATTCATAGGAGATCTAGGACCATTAGTTGGAAATACTAGCACCATGAAAGGTGTCACAAGTTTTATTATGGATGTATGGAAGATAGATTTTATTATGGATGTGGTGAAAAACAAAATAGATAAATGTTAGATGGAAGAGAAATAACCCACTGCACATGGCACCTATTTGTTAGGTTTTCAATATGGTACTTGTAGACGTATAAAAATGACCATATTCCTAAATGAATATTTTATGTTCATTTCTCTATTTAATTAAATCCAATTTAATTGAATAACCCACATTCCTCTATTTAATTAAGTAAATTACTCAATTTATTTAAATTAAATTCACTATACCTCTTTTACCATTTAATAGAATAAATCATTTTATTCAATTAAATCCCCTATCCACTTTTTAATTAAATTCAAATTTAATTAAATAGTTATCCTAAATTGAATAAATCTAATTTATTTAATTTCCCCAATTGCAACCAAATTGAATTAAATTCATTTTATTCAATTAAATCCTATTATCCCTCCATCCACTTGCAAAGTCCTGCACCTCCCACTTGCCTCCTAAACCCTATTCCTAACCCCCCTTCTAGACTCTTCTAAACACTTCTAATTAGCCTAACCCATCTCCTAAATTGTGTCACATCCCTAAGCAAGGGAAGGTCACTTCTCAAACCCTCAAAGTCTTTGGAAACCCTTAAAGGCTTCAACCACTTAATTTTCCAAGTCTTCCTAACCATTAATGGTTAACTCAACCCTCTAGCATGATTAAAGAATTCATTCTAACTCAACCTCCATGTAACCTAAGGGTCTCATCAAGAATTAATTGCTTTGACCATGGTTATCCCTTAATCATTTGCACAAGAGTTTATCCTTTGGATTAAAACTTAATGCAATGGGTAACCCTAACTTAAGCTTAACCCTTACCCCCTATGATAACCATGAGGTCTTCTTAGGCATTTAATGTCTCCATCCCCTTTTATCAACCAACCTTATGTTGACAATTGTAACCATTTTATTGGTGCAAATTGTAAACATGGATTCCGAACGTTCAAACTTGATCCTTGATTAAACCTTTTAATCCTGGCCATCCATTGCCCTATTTTTGCTATAAATAGACCTCTCATTCCTCCATTTTTAGATCCAAGTCTTTAGCATCACACTTATACTAAAATCCATCCAAGCTTTAATATATCATTTTATGCTCATCATTTAGTCTCTCTTTTCAATAGGATTTAATCTAAATATGCATGTTTAGAGTATTTTCCTTATCATTTAGCTATTTCATAGACTAATATAGCTTGCTGGGATAGTCTTGTTACTAATCTTGTCATCTTATAAACTATTTTATTGCATTTATAGGATCATGCATAGCTTAGGATGCATTTCATCTTAAAATCAACCAAAGCATCCCTCGTTCTTACATTTGTCATCCCTAAACCATTTTGCTTAGTGATATAAGAGCAAAAACATTGGTTTGAGGGACCTTGTAAGATAGAGAACCGTGGAACCATCCTTGGGAAGTTGAGTCATCCTTCATGACTCCATAACTTGCACCAAGAAGTCCTATGGGTGTGTGAGCAAAGCTCCCTAGAACTCTATATTTCACATTTCAAGTTCTATCGACTCGCTTTTCTCGCATACATTTTTGGCGCCCACCATGGAGCCCGACCCCATATATCAAATCGGTTTTTAAATTTAACCTCTTTTGCAGGTACACGGGAAACAGGAATCAGCACGTGGGAAACATTCTATAGCACTTCTGGTTAACAGTATAGTGCATCAAGCTTACTGTTTAGCGCGTGCAGTCTATCATATAGCATGTGAAGCCTTTAAATTAGTGCATCATCCCACTAATATTTTCCTGTAGGTCTCAGCGTGGGAGAAAAATAGCGTGATGCATCTCGAAACTAGTTTAGCGCTTTTGGAAAATAGTTTAGCGCATCGAGTCTATTTGATAGCGCATCTTGTCCATTCTATAGCGCGTACAATTTATCCTATAGCGCATCACCGAAATAAAATAAAATAAAATAAAATTGTAACCGAACTTAAAAGTTAGACTTGTAGAAGTCCACCAGATCCAAAATCTTTCTAACTATTTTGAGTTGATGTTTTGTAGGATTTCTAACATCTTATTGTAGGGATGAGCTTAGTTATTTTTAGAGTTATACATAGTTTAGATTTTTACTAATTTAGTTAAGTTAGTTAAGATTTAAATTTATTTTTTTAACTCTTGTTAAATAAAATCGAACTCACCTTATTTGGGTTGTAAAACAAACCACAACAACAATTTTTCTTGCTTTTCTAGGAGAGAAAATTCTCAATTTGGATTATAAAAAGACCAAAACAATCTTTCTTTTTGCAAAGATAGCTTTAAGAAGAACTTCACCATCCTTTGGTGCATAAAAGGATTCACTTCATTTTTGCAAAGTAAAAGAATCACACTTGTCCTGTTTTGTTCAAAATAAAGAGAGAAGTTCTTCCCCTTTTTTGATTTTCTTTTGTTGACCACATCGAAGTTTTGCTTTGTTGATTAGGTTCTTTTGCTAGATTAGATAATCATTGCTTTGAGGAAATAAAAAAGAATACCATGCTTGTTGGAGCAACATCTCCAAGTAGAAGTTAGCAAATTATTAACTTGAAAGGTAAAATGAAATTTGTTTGCCTTGTCTCGAAAGTGGAAGGTATATGCTCTCCCCTTAACTGGGTGACCAAAAAGCCAAACCACTCTTACACTTTTAATATTTCAAGCAATAAATTCTTTAGCAGGCCTACCTTCCCGAGGAGTTGAAATCAACTCTTAAAGCCATTTATGGCCGGTGTGAAGGGAATGACCTAAGTGGGAAATGAATTTGATGCCAAGTGTTCCAACCCACTATAATCAAAAGTAGAAAGTGATGAAATTACTTTTCAATGGTTGTGCGTAGCGATTAGCCTTCCCCCAGTATCCTTGAGATACATAAAGCCTTTGTTCTAAAGGTTGGGAAGTCTCCTGAGGGAGTTTATCACTGACGACTGAACAAGAAGCCTAATTACAAACCATAGAAATAGAAACCTTGAGCCAAGTCAGTAACCAGACATTTGTAATAACATAGTGCAAGGGTGGGGAAGAATCCACCCCCAAGATTGCTCACCATATATCTCCCAAGATAACTACTCAATTGTGAAGCAATTCACTTTGAGTTAATTTTTGGCAAAAGGCAAAAAAATGGGCGCCCCCTAGAGGGTGACACGGCTATTTGAGCTGATAGAGTATCGAGACTACTGGGCTATGATATTACTTATGACCTTTGAATAAAGAGTCTTCTTGAAGTGTATTATTTGTATCCAAACCTGTTAAAACATTGGGGATTTGAACACATCCTCACAGAAAATACACTTTTTGTTAGATTAAGCAAAATGGTTGTCTCTTTGGTGCTATGTTTGCATTTATTACTTCAGAAAATAATCCATCAAAACTAAAAAACTCATAACAAAAATCCAAAAAATTGCAAAAAACTAACCAAAGGAAAATATCAGGACAGTCTAGCATGTGAGAGCAACCTCTTAGCGTGTGTGGTACTTTTTTTAGCACATCAGAACATCAAGTTAGCGCGTCTAGTTGAAATAGTAGCGTTCTACCAAAATTTCAAAACAACATTAAATAGTTAGTGCATCCAGAAAATAGCCTAGCGCATTGAAACATCAACTTAGCGCGTAGGAGTCAAACAATAGTGCATGAGGTTTAATAGTTAGCGCATAGCATGCCCATATTAGCGCATAAATTTTTGAGCAAAATAGAAAACCAGATAAGCAGTCTAAAACAGTTAGCACGTAGCCGGGGGAAACTTAGCGCGTGTGGTCTTTCCCTTAGCACATTGAAAACTTTCTGTAGCGCATCCCGTCTCTATTTTATCACGTGACCAAACCCAGAAAAATAGGGGGCAAAACAATGAAGAATTTTGAAAACTTAGAAGACATTTTTGGAAACCTCTTTTCATTAGCTTCATTTTTCATCAAACTAGAGTATCGAAAATAGAGCTTTAAAAACTATTTCTTGAGCAAAATTTGTGTCAAACAAAAGTTGTAAAAATCCAAAACTGGTTGCGCGATAAAACATATCTATCCTATCAAAATCAGGAAACATCATCACAAGTGACAAAGAGGTCCTTTATAATCTTGAGGATTTTATCTCAAAAACACTTGTTTAAAACCTTAGGTTGTCAAATCAAGTTTCCATATCGGGAGACTTTATCCATATCATTTGACACGCTTTGTCGTGAGGGGGAATCTAAACCTTCACTTTGATAAAGTACTATAACTTGAGTTTTCAAAGCAAGATCAACTGAATCCAAAACAATTCAAAGGAAACCATTGATCATTTATGCATGACTAATCCCCATATTCTGAGAAGAAAGAATATTTATCGTAACACCACATTGAAGAAACAACAACCAAGTTTTTCCAAATTTATCAAAAGAAATAAATTTTAATACATCAATCATCAACTCTTCAAATCTCATCAAACATTCCTTCGTCACGTCAAACTTTATATCCAGAACAAATCCAATGAATTTGACAAAGAATCTTTGAAGACTAGGGCATATTGTCAAAAATGTGCCTTCAGTCAAATCATAAACCATGGAGGCAAGATAAATCCAACATTCTTTCCTGAAGACAGCATCACTTACAACTTCCCATGATTACTGCCACCAACCTCTGAATATTTCTAAACATGCCTGTTACTCACTCTCAACACAACAAGCAAAGCGAGGCACAAGTAGAATCCATTGTGAATCGGAGGTTATCAAATCCTTTTGAAGGTCCACATCTAGAGGATACTGAAATAACTGACAAAATCCTTCAGGAATGCCAAGAAAGTGCTTCATTCCAAAAACTCATAGAAAGACTCATGGAAAATGATAAAGAGAAATACTTACTCATGCTCATGAGCAAAGTAGTTAAAATTCCTGAGGACCTTGACCTAGACATTTTTCGAACAAGATCTCAAAATTATGAATATCAAGAGAGACAAAGAGAAGAGGATATACATGACCCTGAACAAAACATCCCCAAGCAAAACATACCATTTCATACACCATTTCAACCTAGGATTAATACAAGAGAAGAACTCTTCCCTCAACAAAACAATGCACCTTTGGTTGCCCTTACTCAACAAATGCAAATGTTACAAAGACAAATGCAAGACATGCAACAAGGGACAACAGTATAGTATCCACTCAATGAAATTTGTCCTTATCCATTTGACAGAAGACTACACATGGTCCCTTTTCCTCCAAACTCAAATGTTCCTAAATTTGATAAATATGATGGAAAAAGTGATCCCCATGATCACGTTAGAGAATTTTGTACCATGAGTCTTGAATTCTCTCATGATGATACCTATCTGATGAGGTTATTCCCACGAAGTTTGGGAGGACAAACAATGGAATGCTTATCCAAAATCACACCTCCTGTCAGATCATTTGATGAACTAGTCAACAAATTCATCACTCACTATTCATATAACATTCAACATGCTATTACCATGTTAGATGTCTGCAATACCAAACAGAAAAAAAAATGAGACATTCATGGTATTCCTTCAACATTGGTGACGAATGGTTTCACGATATCCTAGAGATATTCCTGAAAAAGAGAAAATGGAAATTTTCATCGATAACTTGAATAGTAAGATGAGTTACAAGCTCAAACTCCAATGCATACCATCTTTCACTAAACTGATTGAAAATAGTATTCAAGTAGAAGAAGCATGTGTCAAGAAAGGAATGCTCAAATTCTTCAAAGAAGGCACAGGTTCATCAAACTACCATAACCAAAACAATAACAACTTAGACAAATCTAGGTTTTGGACTAGAAACAAGAACAATGAAATCAAAGGAAGAAATGAACCAAATGATCCAAAATCTAAGCAATCTGTGCTCGCCTTATCAGGAAATCCACAAGCTACAAAGAACCCCAAAGCTGCTGATCCAGACACTAACACTTATGCACCGAACACCAATCAAGGTCAACTTAGTACCAACAACACTAATAACGCCAGCAATGCTCAAAACAATCACACAAATCATGAACCTAATAACAATTCCTGAGATAACACCACAAATTTTCAAAAATGCATCTACACACCTCTGGGTCAATCACTGGAGTCAGCATTCAGAGAACTCCTAGCAAACAAGATTATCTCTTTGCCCGCAATTAGCAACTATGAACCACAAATCAAACCACCTTGGTGGAATGACTCGCACTTTTGTGATTTTCATTGCAACAAAGGTCATCAAACAAATGATTGTATGAGATTGAAAAACATTGTTCAAGACATGATTGATAGAGGTGATTTAATAGTAGATGGTCTCAAAACAAATGGTGACCATGGAGCCTTTAAAAATCCTCTCCCAAACTATAACAAAGACGGAGCTTCAACTTCAAATAATACTCATGGGGCTCATATCAATCATATCTATAATAACTCAATCAATCACATATCAGTTGTAGACAATCATGTAAATGTCATCACAATCCAAGACCAACATGATCATGAATCTGTCAATGTCACAACCAGAGCTCAAAAATATGTCTTGAAGATACATACATCGATGACAAACACTATACCCAAAATCCAATATGATTTAGTCAGCCAACTGCGCAAAACTCCTGCTCAAATATCTATCTTGGATTTGCTGAAACTTTCGCCAAAACACAAAGACATATTGGAACAAGCGCTATTAGAAACAATTGTACCTCAAGATCTGGATGCTGATAAATTCCAAGCCATGGTTGCTCACATGATAGGGCCTCATAATCTCACCTTCTTAGAGCATGATAATACTTCCTTGAGTCATCCGCATAACACTCCTCTCCATATTGAAGTCATTGTCTATAAACACCAAGTAAAATGAGTATTGATAGATGGAGGAGCTGGACTTAATATATGTACCTTAAAACTTATCCATGCATTAGGCTTCTCAGAAGAGTCTATTGATCCACATAAGAAAATTACTATAAAGGCATACGATGACAAGGAAAGATCCTCTAAAGGAACTGTATTGTTACCAATACAGATTGGTCCCATACAAAGAGATACTATGTGTTAGGTCTTAGACATCGACCTTACATACAATATCTTATTAGGTCGACGCTGGATACATGAAATGCAAGCAGTGCCTTCTACGTATCACCAGTGTGTCAAATTTCCTTATAACAGACAAGAGGTCTCTATATCTACTGATCACAATCCATTTCAACATTGTAATGCAATGGGGGCAGCCCAGGACAATTTGGTTCCCCATAATAGGGAAAAATAGAAATTCTCCACATCAGATCTACAATAGGCAAAGTTTGAATCATTACCTAGAGATTTCAAACAAAAAATGCAAATCAAAGAACAAGGCATGGGGGAATACTCTTTGGAACCCATGTGTTTGGCTAATTTGCCAACATCACCCAAATCTCATGGATTACCTACAACATCAACACAATAGGTAACTCAGCCCATCACCAAGTTTGAGGGGACATTCATCCAACTCGGCACTCTAGCACATGAATCAGAGGAAAAAGACATCCTTAGCTGGCTATACAAGGATGAGGAAGAAGATAATAGAGCAGCTACTTTGGACATTTTTCTACCAACACACCTCTATGGAAAGGGCTACTTAATCATGCAACAAATGGGATACAATGGTAAAGGACCTATTGGAAAACGTAAAGAAGGAGTCACTGAACCAATAGATCTTCATTCACAGTTCAATTGAATCAAAACAGGATTGGGTTTTGAACTTAATCTCCCACCAAGAAAGACATCACACAAAAATCTAAAAACTCAGTGGAAAGCAAAGAAGTAGTACAAAGAAGAATCCTGGCAAGAAGCCCTATTTGAGTCAGCAAAAACAATCCGCAAGGCACGTGAACATCAAGAACAGAAGCAACATCAAGAAAAGCTCATCATTCATAAGAAGGCCATATCTATAGCAGTAGCTCATATTCAAGCACCAATATCTAAACAAACAGAATCATCTCCTGATACCATTATTCCTCCCCAAGGAGGCACAGTATATGAGCAAATACAAGAGGTAGAAGAAAGATCTGACACAGAATCAGAGAAAACTATCAAAATGGTATCCATCATCAAGGACCTATTCTCACCATACAACATACCAGTTCATAGCACTGATAAAATCTGGGATGATACCTTAGAGACTGATTCTAATGAATATGAATGGGGCAACTATTCTAATATTCCTGATGATATTGCAAAAAATAGCAGTCATACACCCATTTCTGAAGAAGCATGCAACACAAAATATCAACCTCTTGAATTTGGTCCACAAAATATCTATGATGCCATGCCAAATGAGCAATGACATTACGAACAAGTCTATAAAGAAAATGATACCATTGAAGACCTCAACGAAATCCTTGACTTCTTTAAAACCAAAACCAATCATGATGAAACCTATGTCTTAACACTTACAATAGCAGAACTTGATCCACCAAACGATTCCTTACCACTTGTCTTTCCTGACCTCATCGACTGGGATGAACCCAAAATACATGATATACCAATTTTCCCAGATGATGAATCTATTATCCACTATTTATATACTGTTAACCCAAAAATAGGCTCTACCAGTGAACAAAGTAACGATGTCTGCAACCCAGGAAGGGCCGAGTCTCTTAGTTGCCAAAATGAACCAAATAAAAGATTTATGGCTGAAAACTAGTCAATGGCAGCCATAGATCACAAAAAAGTAAAAATAAAGGACACATCTGAGGGTGAAAACCTTTTTAAGGCACCTGAAGATGGGAGACTTGACACTCTTCCTGAACACTTTCATGAGAGATCACCCATATTGATTGAGCCCACTCAATCAATCAACATTGGTACTACGGAAGCAGTAAAAAACATACACCTGGAAGAATCTCTGACAAAGGAAGAAAGATCAACATTTATCACCTTTTTTAAAGAAAATCAAATCAACTTTTCTTGGTCATATGTAGATATGCCCATAATTGATCCACATTTAATCATGCATCACTTGTCCATCTCTCCAGAAGCTAAGCTAGTCAAGCAAAAACTATGAAAGATGAATCCACATGTGGCACTCATGGTCAAAGTTGAACTAAAGAAACTATTAGATGTCAGATTCATTCGACCCATCGACTATGCAGAATGGATTTCCAACATAGTACCAATATCAAAACCAGATGACAGTATTAGAATCTACACTGATTTTAGAGATGTCAACAAAGCCTATCCAAAGGACGACTTTCCTTTGCCCAGTATCGACATAATTGTAGACCTCACAATAGGCCATGCAATTATCTCACTAATGGATGGTTTTTCAGGCTATAATCAAATAAAAATAGCCCCCGAAGGTCAAGATAGAACAACATTCACCTATCCTTGGGGAACATACTATTGGAATGTTATGCCTTTTGGCTTAAAAAATACAGGGGCTGCTTATCAAAGAGAAATGACAACAATCTTTCATGACATGATGCATACCTTCATGGAAGACTATGTGGATGATTTACTAGCTAAATCCTTCACCAAAGCAGAACACCTTGACATCCTAACAAAGATCTTTGATCGATTGGAGAAATTCCAAGTCAGGCTTAACCCTAAGAAGTGTGTCTTCAGGGTTATATCAGGCAAGTTATTAGGCTACATAGTCTCGGCTAAAGGTATTGAAGTAGATCCCGCAAAGGTACAAACCATTATGGAGATGCCACCACCAAAGAACATCAGCCAACTCAGATCTCTACAAGGCCGACTTCAATCAATCAAGCGATTCATTGCTCAACTAGCCGATAAAAGTCTACCATTCAATCACTTGCTACATAAGAATGTACCTTTCAGATGGGAAGCCAAGTGTACAGAATATTTTTATCAAATCAAATAGTATCTAATGAACCCACCAGTTCTAGTACAACCAATAGCAAGAAAGCCACTCATTCTATACATTTCAACAACAGATATATCACTGGGGGCACTATTGGCACAAGAAGATCAACAAGGAAAAGAACGAGCTATATACTACATTAGCAGGACATTGAATAGCTATGAACTCAACTATACATTCATTGAGAAGGCTTGTCTAACAGTAGTCTTCACTTCTCAAAAGTTTTGACAATATATGCTAGCACACAAAATTAAGCTAGTGGCAAAAATTGATCCTCTCAAATATCTACTTAGTAAGGCAGCTCTTACAGGCCAATTGGCTAAATGGGTCATGATTCTCTGTGAATTTGATATCCACTACATAGAACAAAAAGCTACCAAAGGACAAGCAATTGCAAACCAACTAGCTAAAGCACCGCTACCAGGAAAACAAACTATGGAGATTGAATTTCCGGACAGGGACGTTCTTACTATTTCTACCAAACAATGGACCCTATACTTTGATGGATCCTACACACAACATGGTTCAGGTGCTGGAATTCTATTCATCACTCCTGAAGGGCATACTATACCAAGATCATATAGGCTTATGTTTCCATGCACAAATAATGTGGCTGAATATGAGGCATTGGTTATAGGCATCAAAATGGTCGTAGAATGGAAAATCATAGAGTTAAAGGTCTACGGAGATTTGCAACTAGTTGTCAATGAAATCAATGATGACTATTAGACAAAGGATGACAAGCTACTACCCTACAAATGAATGGTGGATGATTTCAAACAATATTTTGTACACATCACCTTCGAGAAAGTACCAAGGTTGAACAACAAAGCAGCCAATGCAATGGCTACTATCGCTTCATTACTACAAATTCCAAAGCAACAGAGTTGTTACGAGTTCCTGGTAGAGCAACTATTCTCCCTAGCCTATGACCACTCTGAATCCCATGTTATCTATGCCTTGACTGGTTCGGATTCTCCTTTATATGGACCAATATATGATTATCTAAAGAACAATATCCTCCCCATTGACCAATCCCGTATCCAAAAACATAATTTTATCCGACAAGCCGCCTCTTATACTCTTACTACTGATACTTTGTACCGTCGAGGTCTAGATGGTACTCTTCTTCGTTGCCTTGATTGTAATGAATCTGACTCCACTTTACATGAGCTTCACGAAGGTATTTGTGGTATAGATTCAAGTGGTACAACTCTTGCTAAAAAGCTTCTCAAAATGGGATATTACTAGCCGACAATGGAAAAAGATTCTTATCATTTTGCCAAAAAGTGTCCTAAATGTCAGATCCATGGCAATCTGATACATGCACCAGCAATGAACTGCAACCATTTACAACATCTTGGCCCTTTTGTCAGTGGGGACTAGACTTGGTCAACAAAATTCATCCTTCATCTTCAAATGGACACAAGTTCATTATAACCGCAACAGAATACTTTACCAAGCGGATAGAAGCAGTCCCTTTGACCACAGTGACTAGAAAACAAATTGCCTCTTTTATCCTAAACTATCTAATTTGCAGATATGGTATTCCAAGCTTCATCATCACCGATAATGGATGACCTTTCAAAAACTAAGATGTCTGAGAACTATGTGAACAATTCAAAATACAACATCATTTCTCTACTCCATATTACCCACAAGGGAATGGTCAAGCAGAAGCATCCAACAAAACAATATTAAAAATCCTAAAGAAAACAGTGAATGATGCAGGCAAAGATTGGCATATCCAACTCAATCTAGCACTTTGGGCATACAAAAATAGCATCCATACACCTACAAGAGTGACACCATTCTCATTGGTATATGGATCAGAAGCTATTTTACCCCTAGAGGTAGAAATTCTATCTCTTAGAGTCTCTCTAAAAGGCTTAATCCCAGATATCAAGTCAACAGATTGCAAGAACTGGAACTATTAGATGAGAGACGTCAACATGCTTATATTCATCTCAAAGCATATCAGCAACACATATGCCGAAGCTACAATCACAAGGTCATTCCTAGAAAATTTAAAATTGGTGACCTAGTCCTCAAAGAAAATCCAAGAAATCAACAAGATCAAGAAAAGAAAGGGAAATTTGAACCTAACTGGTTAGGTCCCTATGTCATCATATCAGTCTATGGATTAGGTGCTTATCAGCTAACAACTTCAAAAGGAGATGTGTTCGACGAACCAATCAACATCATTCATCTGAAGAAATACTACACTTGAGTAGTCTAATGCATGGAAAAAGTAAAAAATAATCAAAAAATCAAAAAAATCAAGAAAAAGCAAATAAAAAGGTACAATAAAAGCAACTAGTGAAAACCTGGTAACAGGCGCTATTGTGAAAGGGTAGCTCATCTATCTATCTCCATATCCATATCTCCATAGTCCAACACTATCGGCCATCACCCAACACTATATCATGAATATCCATTCAGGACATACTTAGCATAGTCACTATCCTAATTTATCCATATATCCTTTCCCTGCATTTCAACATGGCTTGGTAATCACTGTACAAATCCACATCGAGAGACACACTTAGCTAGGGGCAATAATCGTCAAAACTTGCAACATGTTCAAACCATCCAGACTATTTGCAAAACTCAGAACACCACATCCATCAACTAAAAACTTACTCAATCATAGAGCGAAACATTGAATCGCTAAAACAAGAATCACAAAAACAATATGATGGATGATTTTCTGAAGTACCAAATGTTACATTTTGCATAAAGTCTTGACTATTTTTGCATTTGAATTTTTTTAATTATTGGATTCTTTACTTTTTCTCAACAATGCTTCCAAGCTAGAGATCATCGGGAAACTCCAATATTTTCTTAGTTTTCTATCTGGGAGGTGATCACTTGTACTACATAAATACTTGTCTCAAGATGTGATTCACAACATATCACTGAAGACATGATTCCACTTTACACCTACACATGGTTTAATCTTGTTTGTTTATATGCAAACCGCACTCTAGTCATCCTGGTTCAATTATACCTTTACGCTTGTTCTATCTTGCAAAATCAAATATCATGTAAATTTTTCTCAGGTTATCATGGTTCAATTATACCATTATGCTTGTATAAATTTTCAACATATCCAAAGATCAATCCATGCTCAATGATGATACCTATATCGAAAGCAAATAACATATGGTTATATCGGGATGACAAATGCAGAATGAGGATGCTCCAAAAACAAGTAGTTGCATATCATTTTACAAGTAGTTGCATATCATTTTACAAGTAGTTGCATATCATTTTACAATTAGTTGCATATCAAATCATACATCTCATTTTTAAGATACATCTCATAGCATATCAAATCATACATCTCATTTTCAAGATACATCTCACATCTCATAAACATCATACATTTACATCATTACATTTCACTTCATAAACATCTATCTAAGTGTTGCATCATCATAAAATTAACACAACCATATAGAAAGAATCATCCATAACACATCGCATAATAAAAAACAATGGTGTCGTATATATACATCAAAACTGATCAAATTGTACAATATTTATCATGTTTGTCCCCCGTACAATAAAAACAATGATCCAAAATACAATAGAGACATCGTCTCTCAAGTATGACTATCTCTTGAGGGGGATGGTCTCGCCATTGATGTCCCAGCCCCTGGATATCCAGAAGGATCCTGTCTCGAAGGCCCTGTCACATCTCTACTCTCTGACCGCGACCCAATCTCTTGAGATCGACTTGATCTTGACTATGTAAAGCTCTGCACTCTATGCTCCCTGGGCACCGCTTCATCATAGTGGCATCGATAGTACTCCACCTCCTTGACTCTCAAGGATAGCTCTCTCATGATATATCTCAAAGGGCCACCTGCTATCTCTCTCTACAAGTTCCCTGCCAGCGCCTCCGCTCGACCCCGCTGCTCTATCTTAGTATCATGCTCTAGGGTCAGCTGGGTAATCTGACATTGCTGTGTCAATAGCTATGCCTGCAGCCGCTATACTATCAACTGTAGGGTCCTAAATTGGGCTTTCTCCACATGTGTCAAGATCCGGACCCGTAGGGGCACTTGTGAAGGGGTACCCCCTGTCCCTCTACCTATCCTCAGTGCTGGTGGAGGTAACTCATCAGTCCTCCTCCTCTATGTTGGCTGTCTCCACTCATCAGTCCCTCCCACCACTACTATCATCTCTCCCACTCTCCCCTCCTCCCCTGCTCCAATCACCAAACCTCCTCTTCCTCTATCCATCATAGCTCGTTGAACTACTCTCTCCACCCACACTCCCCTATCACCCCCATCTCTACCTTTGTCTCCTCTCCTCCTCCGATATCCTCTCCCTTGTCCTCCTCCTCCACCTCCATCATCTCCCTCATCACCATCTCCCCTACCTCATCCTCATCATCATCAAAAGCAGGCCGCATCTCCTCAGGATCTGATATCCTAGCCACGACACAAGTTGCGAACAAACTAGCAAACTCATGTGTCATCCCAGCATCTAATATCTTAGGAGCATAGTCCCATATCTGGCCCGCTAAGCTGACAAACTCCTCTACAGCCACTCCATTATCAATAGTCGGACCCCATTCCGGTATATCCTACCTCTGATGTGCATACAAACAGGTCCCCTATGGTATCCCCTACTGCCGACCATACTGCCACAAAACTCTGGCAACCTGAAATCTCTTGATCACAAAGGGCATCTACCCTATCAAAAACTGACTCATAAAAACATACGGAATCTCCAGCCCATCCTCGGCTCATACCTCACAATTTGTATACAGTTGCTAGATGACCATATTGATGTCATCCAATACCCTCCTCCAGTGCTCATGTTTGCCTAGCTTCCACTGGACAAGTAACCCCCTGTATCCATATGCATATGCCAGCTTAGCAGGCCTGTTTCTATCCACTAGTGGCCTAGCTGCTGGAATGTGCTCCCAACACCATACCTGTAGAAGTGTCACGCCAGCTGATAAACTGCCGTAACCCAAGTATACCACCTCATGTAAGTCCCTGTACAAATGGACTAGCATGGTCGATCCCTATGCAAACCTACGGCCCTATGTCACCATCTCCTCTAACACCAATCCCCATCCTACAGAAAATCCCTTCGACCTATGGTCGGGACATAATAATCCACCTATAAAACCTGCTAGTACTGATGGAAGAGGCACATAGTCCAAATCCAAGAACTCTTGCCAAGGGATCTCATATCCACAAACTGTCTCATCATGAAATATGTGATGCAGTGCCTTTGTCCTGCCCTCCTTTATCTGCTCATAAGGAAATAATGCACTTGCTATGGGAATCTGCAATATCCTATAACAATCCTTAGGAGTCACCGTCATCTCACCTGTGGAAAAGAAGAAGGTGTTCGTATCACTATGCCATCTCTCTTTGAGCGCTATAAGTAAACCCCAGTTCATAGTAAACCGAGGCATATCTAATAAAGATGATAGGCCACATCTCTCAATAATATCTAAATCAGCCTATGCCAACCTTGGTATCAATGCCCATGGTCTGGGGAAACACTCGTGTGACTAAATCACTCCCAATCGCTCCTGTCAAAAAGAAAAACAAGTCCAATATCAGTTTCCTCATCAAAACAAAGATATCAAAATCAAAATCACATCAAAAACTTGAAACGTTTTGCAAATCTAATCAAGTTCCACATCATATCATTCTATATCAACTTGTAACACAACTCAAGTTTTCAAAAACCATATCAAACTTGTAACACAACTCAAGTCTCCACATCACATAAACTTGTAAAACAATTCAAGTTTCCCACCCATATCAACTTGTAAAACAACTCAAGTTTCCAACCCATATCAACTTGTAACACAACTCAAGTTCCACAATCATATCAGCTTGTAACACAATTCAAGCTCCACACATATTAACTTGAAACAATGCAAATCAAATCAAGTTTAGATCACAAACACATTAATATCTACATAAATAAATTGAAAATTTGCAAATCAAACCAAGTTATATCAATACTCATATTGGACAAACTATTAAAAACATGACAGCCGATACATCAAATGGCAAAAATCCACCTCTCTAGGCAAAACTGACCTTATCCTATGTAATTTTCTACATTCACAAATCATCCTATCTTGTAAAACCTACTGCATGTGCTAATTAAATTTGGCTACGCGCTAAACCATATCCATGCGCTATCCTATCTACCCTATGTGCTAGACTAAATCTACACGCTACCCTTTTTTCTCCATGCGCCAACTAATCTACCCTAAGTGCTAAACCCAATCCAAGTGCTAACCTATCCCATGTCTGCGCTACCTATTTAACCTTATGCGCTAGGTCTAACCTACGTGCTACTTACCCCTACCCATGCGACCCCCTATGCACCCTATGTGCTAGGTTTACCTGATGCTCTACCCTTTTAACCCTAAGCGCTACCCTCTATCCCTCATGCGCTAATCTAAGGCCATGCACTAACCTAGAAACTCCATACGCTACCTTAAACATTTTTAGACGCTACCCTAAATTACAACCCTATGCGCTCTAGACTTTTTCGTATGCGCTAACGTACGACCCCTATGCGCCAAAACGTGAAAACCGTATTTCAAAATTCAAAAACTGACCAAAAATGACCAAATTAAAAATCAAAAAGGGGTCAAAAAGGTTGACTTACTAGTGGTCCATATGCAGCAGGCCTTCGATACCTCTGTACGCACTCGAATCGATGCATAGAATATGGAATAGGCATTTTGTCTTCTCTCCAAAAAGTCTCTTTCTCCAAAGTCAACAAGCACAAATGAGACAAAACAATGCACTTTTCCCCTTTTATAGGGTAAAATAAAATTAGGGTTAGGGGAATAAGCATGTAATTCACTCATGGTCTTCCTCGTACCCTTGCACATGTCAATTATTGGGAGATGAATCAATTTAAACATTTCACCTAGCCAAAATTTTGCAAAGCAAACACAATTATCAAATCAAATCAAATTTTCCAAAATTTTGATTCATCTCCCAAGGGGGCATTATCACCATCGATTATCAATTCTAGGGCATCACACATCAAATCTGGGGCACGACATGAAAATCCATAAAAACAACACTGATCATAAAATCGCAATGACACATCATTTTCTTTGAAATAACATGTGCACACACATCACTTGAAAGAGGGGCAAAATGTAGACGTATAAAAATGACCATATTCCTAAATGAATATTTTATGTTCATTTCTCTATTTAATTAAATCCAATTTAATTGAATAACCCACATTCCTCTATTTAACTAAGTAAATTACTCAATTTATTTAAATTAAATTCACTATATCTCTTTTACCATTTAATAGAATAAATCATTTTATTCAATTAAATCCCCTATCCACTTTTTAATTAAATTCAAATTTAATTAAATAGTTATCCTAAATTGAATAAATCTAATTTATTTAATTTCCCCAATTGCAACCAAATTGAATCAAATTCATTTTATTCAATTAAATCCTATTATCCCTCCATCCACTTGCAAAGTCCTACACCTCCCACTTGCCTCCTAAACCCTATTCCTAACCCCCCTTATAGACTCTTCTAAACACTTCTAATTAGCCTAACCCATCTCCTAAACTTTGTCACATCCCTAAGCAAGGGAAGGTCACTTCTCAAACCCTCAAAGTCTTTGGAAACCCTTAAAGGCTTCAACCACTTAATTTTCCAAGTCTTCCTAACCATTAATGGTTAACTCAACCCTCTAGAATGATTAAAGAATTTCTTCTAACTCAACCTCCATGTAACCCAAGGGTCTCATCAAGCATTCATTGCTTTGACCATGGTTATCCCTTAATCATTTGCACAAGAGTTTATCCTTTGGATTAAAACTTAATCCAATGGGTAACCCTAACTTAAGCTTAACACTTACCCCCTAAGATAACCATGAGGTCTTCTCAGGCATTTAATGTCTCCATCCCCTTTTCTCAACCAACCTTATGTTGACAATTGTCACCATTTCATTGGTGCAAATTGCAAACATGGATTCCCAACTTTCAAACTTGATCCTCGATTAAACCTTTTAATCGTGGCCATCCATTGCCCTATTTTTTCTATAAATAGACCTCTCATTCCTCCATTTTCAAATCCAAGTCTTTAGCATCACACTTATACTAAAATCCATCCAAGCTTTAATATATCATTTTATGCTCATCATTTAGTCTCTCTTTTCAATAGGAATTAAGCTAAATATGCATGTTTAGAGTATTTTCCTTATCATTTAGCTATTTCATAGACTAATGTAGCTTGCTAGGATAGTCTTGTTACTATTCTGTCATCTTATAAACTAGTTTATTGCATTTATAGGATCATTCATAGCTTAGGATGCATTTCATCTTAAAATCAACCAAAGCATCCCTCGTTCTTGCATTTGTCATCCCTAAACCATTTTGCTCAGTGATCTGAGAGCAAAAACATTGGTTTGAGGGACCTTGTAAGATAGAGAACCATGGAACCATCCTTGGGAAGTTGATTCATCTTTAATGACTCCATAACTTGCACCAAGAAGTCCTATGGGTGTGTGAGCAAGGCTCTCTAGAACTCCATTTTTCACATTTCAAGTTCTATCGACCCGCTTTTCCCGCATACAGTACTTACCAAAGCACCACTGAAATGATTTTCACTATAGGGCATATTATTTATCTTTACTCTTTTTTTCCAATTTTCTATTTTTTGATGTCATGCAAGATGCCTATTTTCCAAGTTTTCATCAAGGTGATGACTTTTCACCTTTTTAATTTAAGAAAACAATTAACATTTTTTTGGGGGTTTTTAAAGATTTTTTTATTTTTTTAGTAGGGATTCAATGAGGATCATGCATAGTACTTGCAAAAGTTACTACTATTTATTGGATCTAGAATTAGTTCACCTTCTAGAGTCACAAGTTGGTATGCACCATATCCATATGCTATAGTGATGATATAGGGACTCAACTAATTAAGCTCAAACTTGTCAGGCTTCTCCCTATCAAGTTGATTTTTCAACTTTACTTTGAGGACCAAGTCACTTATGTCAAAATTTCAAATAAATACATTCTTGTTGTAACTACTATGGAGATATTTTAATAAGATTTGAGGTGAGTTAGTGTTGTTTTGTGTCTTTCATCTAGTAATTATAGCTCATGAATTCTAGATACTATATTCTTCATCATCAATCAAGTACTAAAAAGAGAATGTCAATGATGGTAACTTGATCTCAATAGGAAGAATGACCTCAAAACAATAGAATAAGGAATAGGGTGTAGGACCATTGGAATGGACTCCAAATATACCATCATGTAATTTAGATAGATTTGCTTGTGTTTCTTCTTATTCAAGACATATGAGAAGAGTACTATCTAGACTAAATTGATGTAGGGTGTCACCAATGATAATATATCTAGAGCCTTGGTGTATAATTTTTTTTTATTGATTATTGGGAAAATTAGGAGACAAAACTTGGTCATAAAGGTAATTATAGATGTTTTGGTACCAATGTGAGTTGGGAGCAACAATTTCCCACATGAACTTATATTAGGCAACATCAAAAGAGAATCAATTTTTTTTCCAACAAGAACTCACACTGCTATACATTATGAGGCATGTCAAGAAAAGACCCAATGGTAGCCCTGACATCAACTAATTTAGTTTGTATTCTGGGAACTTGGTCAAATATGATATTGTCAATGTATGGCTTAAAGTAATTGACCATTCTTTGTTGGAAATAATGGTTTGTATGGTTGTCATTGATGTCAAACTTGGATGTCTAGATAAATTCTAATTTGGATATGTTCCTATTGGTGTAGTTGTGTTTTGGGTTGCAATTGAGTTTGATATTTTGGTGTTAATTGTGGCTATAGACGTATAAATCTGATCATCTTATTAAATAAATATTTAATATTTATTTAATCCATTAAATCAATTTCTCTATTAATTAAATCATATTTAATTAATACCCCCACATTCTTCTATTGATTAAATAAATTATTCAATTTATTTGATTGACCACATTTTAACCTTTAATTAAATAAATCATTTTTATTTAATTAAATCTTGTTTTCATTTAATCAAATTTACATTTAATTAAAATCTCTCTCCCATTTAAATAAATCAAAATTTATTTAAATATCCTTCCAATGCAAGTTGTAACCACTTTTTGAAATAAATTATTTTATTTCAAATTAAATCCTAAAATATCCTCCCACTTGCATTCTCCTAACAAATCCATTTGCATGACTAATTATCTTCTAGATTAATCTAAACCTTCCTAATTAGCCTAATCCCCCCCTAAGCATTTGCACATTCCTTAAGAGAAGGTCACTTCTCAAAAACCCCCAAAGTCTTCTTGAACCATTAAAGGCTTTATGTCTTCAACAAGCTAATCTCCAAAGTTTTCAATAACCATTAATGGTTAACTCAAATTTGACCCTTGGTTAGAGACTTTTGCAAAGGGGGTAAAAAGAACAAATGATTTTGATTTTTTTTTTGCAAAGGTAACAAATGAACAATCCACATCAAAGACAAGAGTTTATCTTTCAAAGAAAATCATTATTATCATTTGTCAATTTTTCTTTTGTTGACAAGGTTTCATTTTTGCAAAAGGTTCAAAATTTGTGATATTGTCATCATTTTTATTTTGGTTAAAATGAAAACCATGGTTGTTGGAACAAAATTTCCAAGTAATGTTTAAATAAAATTGTAATATTTGTTAAAAATAAAGTGTGTTCATTGTGAATCGAAGGTGATAGGTATATGCTCTCCCCTTAATTAGGTGATTAAAAACCAAACTCACCATTTTCTCATTTTCCTTCGATTTGTGAAATAGGCTAAAACCTTTAGTAGGCCTGCCCTCTTGAGGAGCCTTTTACGCTCAAACCAAGGAGGCTGGTGAGAGGGGAACGAGCTAAGTGGGGAATGGCTAAATGCCAAGTATTCCAACCCACTATAATCAAATGTGGAGGTGTTGAAAATCATGTTCAATGGTTTTTCTTAATGACTAGTCTTTCCCCAGTATCTTTGATATATGTAAAGCCTTTGTTCTAAAGGTTGGGAAGCCTCCTGAGGGAGTTTATCACTGAAGACTGAATGAAAGCCTTACTAAGAGCCTTAGAACTAGAAACCTCGCTGAGTCAGTATCCAAACATCCTTAATATCATAGTGCAAGGGTGGGGAAGAATTTGCCCCCAAGACATTCACCATATATCTCCTAAGAAAATAAGCCAATTGAGGAGAAATCTTCTTTGGATCAGCTTCTAGAAAAAGGCAAAAAAAATGGGCTCACCTTAGGGTGTGACAAGTCTGTCTGATCTAAAGGAGTATCGAGCTGTGGGCTATGATATTATTGATGACCCTTGAGATTAGAGAGTCTTCTTGATGTGTCTTATTTTTCAAAACCGGTGAAAACAAAGGGGATTTGAAAAAATCCTCAAAGAACATACACTTCATGTTTAGAGTAGGATCAAAATTACTATTGCGTTCATGAGTGTTTTCCGTGTTCTTGTCAGGTATCATACAAATATCTTGCAAAAAAAATCCAAAAAGGTCAAAAATAGTTTCAATCACTTACAAAAAAATTAGAAGATCCCACAAAGTGGTGCATTTGACTATTTATGTGGTGCATTGGACATTTCCTCTAGCGCATTTGATAAATTTTCTAGTGCATTGAACCAAAACAACAATGCATTTGAACAATATAATAGTGCATATGATATATAAAGTAGAACATTTGATAACACTATAGCGCATATGTTTTAGCACATTTTAGATAGCGAGGGTTTCCAAGAAAAATCTCAGAGATCCAAAACTTGATCTAAATACCCTTTTGGGTCTTCTTTTAGATCTATTTATCACATAATAGATTCTCCAAAACAAATCTGAAAGATATCAACCAAGGGATCTAAGTTGTATCTAAGTTTCACACTTTTCAACAAAAATATCATCAAATACTAAGTAGAGTTATCCAGGTTAGTCAAAACAAATCTAGTTTCCAAAATTGGGATATCTCATCCTTCATCAAGAAACTTTATCACATCTTTTTGACATACTTAGTCATATCAATAGGTGAATATTGAATCCCCTATTCAACTTAGTAGACTTGAATATCAAAATAATGTATTTATCAACCAATCCAAAACCAAAACTCTGATAATTTGTATGACCACCCCTCAACAGTTAAAGAGAAAGAATCTTCATTAGAAAACTAATTTGAAGAGAAAGAAACCTAGCCAAGAGAAGATATTAAGGAAAAGAGAATTTCTCTACATAAACCACAAACTCCTTCTAAAGAATCACACTTTCTTATACCACTTTTGCAACTATTTACACGGTAAAGGTACCAAGTTTGACGAAGAATCCTTGAAAAGACGTGCCTTCACACAAAGGTCAACATTGTCACAACACCTAAATTTTGGTGGCAAGATCAACTTAGTTTATCTACCTGGAGAGAAAATCACCTATTTAATCACATGCCCATTTGGACAAGATCCTAGAGCTTGAAAAAGGGGTATAGAAACAAAACCAAACATGTCATACGAGGAAAACCTTTGGAGTAGGTATTAAGAGATGAATGTAGGAGATATAAGTGACAAACAAATTCAAGAAGTCCAACAAGACCCCAAGTTCCAAAAATTCATGGAAAGGCTTCTAGAAAATGATAGAGACAAGTATCTATTAATGCTAAATAGTCATGGAGCCAGAATACCCGTTGATTTTGACCAAGATCAACCCAGGGAAATGCATAATAGAGTAGAAGCAAAACAAAACAATAATAACAACCCTTTGAATGCATTGACTCAAAAAATTCAAAATCTCCAACAACAAATGCAGGATATGAAAAGAGGAACAACAAGGAGGTATAACGTGGAAGACATTTGTCCCTATCCATTTGATAGGAATATAATCATGCCTCCTTTTCCACCAAATAGTGACATTGCAAAGTATGACAAATACAATGGCAAAACTGACCCACAAGATCATGTGAAGGAATTTTGCACCGTGCACCTAGAATTTGCACACAATGAGACTTACTTGATGAGATTATTTTCACAAAGTTTAGGAGGACCAAGCATGGAATGGTTTTCAAAAATCCCACTAAGAATCAGGACATTCAATGAGTAGGTAGACAAATTTGTGTCTCAATACTTGTATAACATCCAATATGAAGTTGGTGTGCTCCATTTATGCAATACAAGACAAAAGAGTGGTGAACCTTTTCTCACCTACTTACAAAGGTGGTGAAGATTGTTTTCAAGATATTCTCGAGAGATACCAAAAATAGAAAAGATGGACATCTTCATCAATACCTTAACTGAGGAAATATGTTATCAACTCCAATTACAATGTCCATCATCTTTTTGAAATATGATTGAAAACGGTCTAAAAATTGAGGAGGCTCTTATAAAAAAGGGACTATTAAAAATTCACAAAGAATGAGCTGGTCCTTCCAACCACTACAACAATCCTAATATAATGCTGACAAATCCAAATTTTAGACGAGAAACAAGAACATAGTCAATGATGGTGTAGTCGACATTGATAACGTTAAACAAAAACAACTAGTGTTGAACTTATTAGGAACTACACCGATCAACAATTCAGACAACAACAAACCAAAACTATCCCTTGCACCATATCGAAGGAAATTAATGCCTTTGGGGAAATCAATTGAATCAAATTTCAAAGAACTTTTGGCAAACAAGCTTATCACATTACCAAATATGAGAGATTTTGAACCACAAGTTAAACCACCATGGTGGAATGACACATAATTGTGAGTATCATCAAAGAAAAGGTCATCGAACAAATGATTGCCTAAGATTGAAAAACTTGGTTCAAGATTTACTGGACAAAGGTGATATAACAATGGATGGACATGAAACTAATGATGATCATGAAGTATTCAAGAATCCACTTCCTAATTATGAAAAAGGTGCATCATCATCCTCAAATAACAAGGGGGCCCATATAAATCATGTGTATAACAACATCATCAATCACATCTTAGCATATAACAATCAAATAAATTTCATTAAAATCAAGGACAAACAAGAGAAAGTCCTGGTAAATGTAACTACACAAGCCCAATCCAAGTATGTATTGAAAGGAAAAACTTCCAAAGTGTCCACTCCTTCGAAAGAGAAATATAGCTTGGTAGATCAATTGCATAAAATACCAGCCCACATATCAATATTAGAGATTCTCAAAATCTCACCAAGAGACAAGGAATTTCTAAAAAAGGCTCTAGTTGACACTACGATTCCAAATAACCTGGATATTGATCGATTCCAAGCCTTGGTGGGGCATTTAATTGTGCCTCATAATCTATCATTTTCTTAACATGATAACGTCTCTTTAAGTCATCTACATAATACTCCACTCCATATTGAAGTCCTGGTCTATAAACATCAAGTGAAATGGTTATTAAAAGATGGAGGAGCTAGTCTAAATATTTGTACTCTAAATTTTACCCATGCATTAGAATTCTTAGAAATAGTCATTGATCCTAAGAAAAAGATAACAATAAAAGCATATGATGACTAAGAAAGATCATCAAAAGGGCTTGTAGTATTACCTATTAAAGTAGGATGAGTTCAGAGGGATACTATTTTTCAAGTCTTGGACATAGACTTATCTTACAACACACTTTTGGGTCATCCTTGGATCCATGAAATGCATGCAACACCATCTACATACCACTAGTGCCTAAAATTCCCATACGATGGATAAGAAATTTTCATCTCAGTAGACACCAATCCTTTTTCAGTATTGTAGTAATCTCAAAGAAACTCATAATGTTCTTGTACCACACAATAGGGAAGCTCTCACTTCCACATCATCAAACAGTGAAGACCAACTCAAATCTCTATCCATAGATTTTGAGAAAAAAATGAAGTTAAAGGACAAAGGCATGGGAGAATACTCTTTTGAATCATCCTTATGTCTATCAAAATTGCCAATTTCACCAAGGTCTCATGGACAACCATCAACATCTAGGCAAAAATATTCACAACCCATCAAACTCTTTGATGGTATGTTTATTCAAGCAAGAACACTAGCAGATTAAACATAAGACAAGGATGTATTGAACTAGTTATACAAGGATAATGAGGACACATGAGAAACAATGTTAAGTGTCAAAATACCAACAAATAAATATGGAAATAGATTCAAAATCATGTAAAGGATGGGATACATAGGAAAAGATCCTATTGGCAAAAGCAAAGAAGGTATTCTAGAACCCGTACATCTTCCTACTCAAAGTGCTAGAGATAAATTAGAAATAGGCTTTGGTCAGGATATTCCAGTTTGTAGGCAACAAACAAATCAACACCAACATCAGCAACAAAAGTCCACATGGTAACATAATCAACAACAAGAATCCGCACGATGACAACAAGGGAAAAAAGAAATAGCACAACAACAAGAATGTACAAGAAACAAGATGAGGAATGTACACAACAACAAAAATAATTTGCCATCGGAAAAGTAGAAGCAACTCAAAATTTCTATGAGCAATTCCATAAACTACAGGATAGGTCTAACACAAACTCAAATGAGTGGGAATGGGATACTTGTTCAAATCTAATTGAAAACGTTGATATAGATTTAGTTCATACCTATACACCCATACTCTATGAAGGAGAAGGTTCACTATCTCAATCATTTGAATTTGGACCACAACATATCTATGATGCTAGTGACAACGAGCAAATGTGATACAAGATAGAAAATCTTGAGGAGAGTACCATCATAGGCCTTGATATCATTAATTACTCTGATAATGTCTCTATCATGATCCTTACAACATTAGACCTTAATCCACCTAACGATTCCTTACCCCTTGTATATCCTGAACTCATAGATTGGGAACAACATGAACAACTCAATATACATATCTTCCTAAATGACACTATTATCCATTACCTCTATATAATAAAACATAAAATATGTTCCACCATCAAAACTCATAATGATATATTCAACATGGGGAGTGCCAAGTCTTTTAGTCACAAAACAAATAAAACACAACATGAATCTAATGGTGAAAACCATCTACTGGCAATATTATATCACAAAAAAGTAAAAAGAAAGGACATATCCAACAACAAAAACCTCTTTGAGGTGTTGATGGATGAATTACTTGACACTCTTCCTGAGAACTATCAGGTGAGATCACCAATATTGATTGAGCCAACACAATCAATAAATATCAACACAACAGAGATAGCAAAGACTTTACATCTGGCTGCATCTTTAACATATCAAGAGAGGCTAAGTTTCACAAAGTTTTTTAAAGAAAAGCAAATCAAATTCTCTTGGTCGTATGTAGATTTATCGGGAGTGGATCCATATTTAATCATGTACCATTTATCCATAGCTCTAGGAGCTAAGCCTGTCAAATACAAGTTAAGAAAAATGAATCCACATGTGGCACTGCTAGTCAAAGTAGAACTAAAGAAACTATTGACAGTTGGTTTTATTTGACCAATCAACTATGCAGAGTGGATCTCTAACATAGTCCATGTTTCAAAACTTGACAAAAGTATCTGGATATACACCGACTTCAAAGATCTGAACAAGGATTGCCCTAAGATTGATTTTCCTTTACCCAACATTGACACAATTGTATATTTAACAATAAGACATGCCATGTTATCACTTATGGACAGTTTCTTGGGCTATAATCAAATCAAAATATAACCAAAAGACCAAGATAAAACAACATTTACATGTACATGGGGTGCCTACTTGATGCAGGAGCATCCCCGGTCTATGAGCAATCTTGCATCAACCAAAAATGTTTCCTTTCAGTTTAGTTCTTGTTCACTTCAGTGTGCAGTTTTCTGTGTTCCTACTGATAGGTACTAGTAGTTGCTTGCTTTTCATTGCAGATCCTTTTTTTGGTTTCTAGGCTAGTTCATGTGCTTAATTCCATATTTTCAGTCCATTTGGATTATTTTCTGGCTAGTTATCACTCTTAGTTGACTGTTTCTACATTCTAGGATAGTTCTTGTGCTTACCAATTAACTTTTCTTCATTACCGGAGTGGTTCTTGGCATGTGGATCTATTTAGGGTCTTGTCCTATGTTCTTTGGCATGTGGATGACCTTCTTGCTGATCCACACTTCTCCAGTTGTTATTTTTTGAAAGAATTTATTTGATTCTTAGGACCGACCTAGTTACATGTTTCATTTTCATGCATTGGTAAATGCAATATTTTATGGCAAACCCAGATATGTTACAGAGGGTATTATGTAATCATTTGTAGGATAGAGAAAGTAGAAATTAGAATAAGGATTGATATTGATAATTAGTGATCCGATTGATTCTGAGAGTCTCGGTTGGATTGTATCTGGCTTGTAGCCTGCATGTAACTGGTTAACTACCGGATGTTCTAAGATGATTGTATAATGATAACTGGTTGGTTGTCAGAGGCTCTAAGGAAAAAATATGATCAGTTTTTGTAATCTTGCTATGTTTTCTTGTTGCTTTCATTGTGTTACTCTTGCTGCATAAGACTGTTAATTCTCTTTTGAGGGTTTTATCGGTTATGGATGCATCAATTGGTATCAGAGTTGGTTATGAACCAATTGGTGGAAGAGTTGTTTGTGAACCTTGAGGCATTCCTTTGGGTGGACAAATCACCGATTGGAGGCAGGCTGTGTGTGTGTTCAATAGATCGGCGAGGAGAGGCAATTGAAACCAGTAGTCAGATCGTCGAGTTGAGGCAGTTCATAGGAGAAGAAGAGGAGATGCCACCTAGAAGGACAAACCCCCAGAGGGTAGAGAAAATGATGGAGGACTTCAAGGATGAAGTGAGGAAAAAAATCCAGAACACATTGGCTAGTTTGCAGAGAAACCTTAAATCTGAGGATGAGTATGAAGAAGCTAGTGAAGAGCTTGAAGTGGAAGAGGCTGAAGGAAAAGAAGATAGAAGAGAGGAAAGATTCCTGAGAGTAGTGGCATAAGCGAGTAAAGTTCATAAAGTAGAAGTTTCAAAATTTTTCAAAATGCTAAACCCGGAGGATTTGATTGATTGGATCAAAGAGTTGGAGGATTACTTTGAGTTTGAGGATGTCAAGGACCCGCAAAGAGTCTTGTTGGATAGAGCAAGTTGAAAGGGAATGTTGCCTTATGGTGGAAAGGATTGCAGAAAGATGGAGTGGAGAATGGTGGAGACAGATGGTTGCAAGATTGAAGGCCAAGTTCATACCGAGAGACTACGAGTTAGAATTGTTCAAGAAGTTGTAGAACCTGCAATAGAGAAACATGACTATGAAAGAGTATATTGAGGAATTCTACAAGGTGATGATTATATCTGGACATAGAGAGATGAATAGAGAAAAGATGGTGAGGTACATAAATGGACTTGCATTTAACATCCAGGATGAGATGAGTATGTTGAGGGATTCCACAATTGAAGATTCTTACCAGTATGCTTTTGTTAGGATTCCCAAAGATACCGAGAGGGGCAGGTGAATCAGTATCTGACCGGTATAATAATTTTCTTAACTTATAACATGAAAAGTATATTAAAACTGTCTACTGGTAAACCAGAAATAATGCAGCAAATAAGAATAACAACCACAACATGAAAAGCACACCATAACACAATATTTTAACAAGGAAACCTGGTGTGGGAAAAACCTCGGTGGGATTTGTGACCCACAATATTCACTTACTAGCCAATAAGAGAATATTACTGCTTACAATAGGGGCCTGCACATGCAAGAAGGCCAAGTGCCTAGAGCTCACTGCTCAGTTACAAAAGAAGTCAGCATCTGCTATGCTAGATTCAGTACCGGTTTAAGCTCTGCTACATACATAAACCCTTAACCTAATAATTCGCACATTAGGTCTACTACCTTCTATTCATATTTCACATCTTATTATATTTTTAATGATCTACAGTGATCTCATACATATATGAGTCATATTACAATCCACCATGTTGGCTTACAAAAGATTTTACAATTAATTACAAAATATGTTTATACAAAATTGTTGTTGGCCAAGGTGTCGGTATTCTTCCTTTTCGGTGCCAGTGTTTTGTATGTCGGTGTAGATTCTTCCGATGCTGATGCTTGAGTCTGCCTACCGGTATCATATGATTGTAAGGTTGCCATCAATGAAAATACCTTCAATCACCTACAATTTCTCATTGGAGTGTGCATTTGCCAACAATCTCCCCCGTTGGCATTGATGGCAACACTCATGAGAAAAATTAAAAAAGTGTCCAAAAAGAATCTGCCAAAATTTGTCATACCAAAACTGTGTGCTGAAAAATGTATGCTCCCCCTAAGTTGATGATGTCCTATTTTGATCATTTTTCTCATCTCACTACTCCCCCTTTGACATCAATGACAAAGATTGTCATTCACTGTCAGTGGAGTCCTGCCTAGATTCTTGTAACTAGTGGGTTACAACCTAGAATATATATGTCAAAATCAATTTTAAGCTATCACTGAATCATGTGCTTTCTTGTAATGCCTCTTGGGTTCTCTAAATTGTACCGGTGAGTATGTGCATTTTCTCTTCCGGTGTCCTAAGTCTGGGAACCAAAGCCTCAGAAATTTCTTTTCTCAAAGAAATGAGGTAGTCTAGTTTTGGACAAAGTTTACATTTTAAGCTCTTTGCCTTAAGCTTAACTTTCTCTTTGTCCTTCTCTAACTTCTCAATTTTCTCTTCTAGATCTACAATTTTCTTTTCTATCTCCAAAAATGAATCGGATGTACCTATCAAATTGTCAGCAACATTGTTTATTTCAGTTTGAGTTTTGCTGATCTCTAAATCTATATCCTGTGTCAAGATGTTTGTTTTGCAAGTATCCCTGTACATTTTCTTGAAATCCAAAATTGTTTTTCCTAGATCCGGTAATAAGGTGTCCCTTTTCTCCTTGTTCTTTTTCACAATTTCCTCAAAGAATTTCTCTTTTTCCTTAATCAATCTCTCTTTAAATGTGTCCTCATTTATTTGATCAATTGTCAAAATGTTGTCGGTGATGAACTTAGACAATGTGTCTAGTTGACCTAAAGAATCCTTATTATCCACTATGATTTTAGTTGCTACCAGTTTAAGAATAGGGATTGTATCATCTATAGCCTTATAGGTTTGTGCATTGCACTCTGTGATCTTCTTTATTGAATCCAATAAGACTTCTGTTACATTTGTAGGCCGAAATTCTGATACTGAAGTACTAGATGTCTACCCAACTGCTTTCACAACATCCATGCTACCCATTATAGTAATCACCTTGCTTGATTCAACCTCTGGTAGGTCAGTCTGTGTTTGCATTTCTACTAGCGAAGGTTAAGGGTCATTTGGGACTTTTTTTATTCTACTAGCAAAGGTTAAGGCTATATACATAAACCCTTAATTGAATAACCATAGAGGGAAGGAGAGATTCAAGGGGTAGATGAGTACAAAGAAGTAGACTGTTGAAAAATAATCAAAACCTAAGTGGAGTAAAGAATCGAAAAAAAAAAACAGAGGAAAGGCAGTGGCATTACCAACAAAAAATTTCCCGACAAATGTTTCAAGTATGGAGAAACCAGACATAGATTTTATGAATGTAAGCAGGGTATGGCAAGAAGTTGTGTGGCAAATGAGGAACCAAAAGGTGAAGTTACTAGAACTGACAGTACATCAGAGCAAGGAGAATCCCTTATGTTTAGAAGAGTCACGATGGAGCAGAGTAGTGGGGATACTAGATCTACTAAGAGAAAGGGTCTTTTCTAGATTGTGTGCAAATAAGGAGGCAAGTGTTGCAAGGTTATTGTGGATAGTGGAAGTACTGATAATTTGGTATCTGAAGAGATGGTAGTGAAGCTTGGGTTGAAGAGGCTTGAACATCCTTGTCCTTACAAGGTAAGTTGGTTACAAGATGATCAAAATATAGAAGTAAAGGAGCAATGTTTGGTAAATTTAAATATCGGGCCTTTTAGGGATGAGGTTTTGTGTGATGTTGTATCTATGAGTGCTAGGATCTATTTATGACTGTAGAAGAAACCTAATCGCTATTGAGAAAGATGGGAAAAAGTTCACATTGACTTCTTTGAAGGAGAAAGAGAAGGAGGTGAAGAATCTGAGTCTTGAGAAAAGTTGCAGCACTGAGAAATTGGTTGTAGAGGTTATACCGGAAGATGACATGAGTCTACATAAAGATCTGATAAATAAGCCCAATGGACAGATAGAACTAGATGACAGAGATCTTGTGGTGGAAGCAAATCAAAGTTGTAGAAGAAAGAGAGCAGTAAGAAGAGATAATATGCAGATCTAAAGCAAAGGAACAGAAACAAAGAGAGTCAGGGGTTAGAGAAGCCGGTTGAGATCCTGAAGGAGCTAAAGAAAAGGTTGATAGATAAGGAAGATGTTTGGATCAGAAATGAGTATGGGATCTTTATCTCAAATCATTTTTGATGTTCATGAGTTACCTCTCATGGAACATCTCTTTCTACCTCGGGTGTCTGATGCAGGAGCATCCCCGGTCTATGAGCAATCTTACATCAACCAAAAATATTTCCTTTCAGTTTAGTTCTTGTTCAGTTCAGTGTGCAATTTTTTGTGTTCCTCCCAATAGGTACCAATATTTGCTTTCTTTTCATTGGAGATCATGTTTTCAGTTTCTAGGATGGTTCATGTGCTTAATTGCAGATTTTCAATCCATTTGGATTCTTTTATAGCTAGTTATCACTCCCGGTTGACTGTTTCTGGGTTCCAGGATAGTTCTTGTGCTTACTGGTTAACTTTCCTTCATTACCAGAATGGTTCTTGGTATGTGGATCAATTTGGGGTCATGTTCAATGTTCTTTGGCATGTGGCCAACCTTCCTACTGATCTGTACTTCTTGTTTGTTATTTTCTTGAAGAATTTCTTTGATTCTTAGGGCCGACCTAGTTACACGTTTCATTTTCTTGCATTGGTAAATGTAATCTTTTGTGGCCAAATCAGATATGTTGTGGAGGGTATATATAGGGTATTATGTAATAATTTGTAAGACAAAGGAAGTAGAAATCAGAATAAGGATTGATATTGGTAATTAGTGATCCAGTTGATTCTAAGAGTCTCGGTTGGATTGTATTTGGCTTGTAGCCTACATGTAACAGGTTAACTACCGAATGTTCTAAGATGATTATATGTTGATAATAGGTTGGTTTCCATAGGTTCTAAGGCAATAATATGGTCTATTTTTGTAATCTTGCTCATTGTGTTACTCTTGTTGCATAAGCTGGTTAATTCTCTTTTGGGTTTTACCAATTATGGATACATCACTACTACTAGAATGTCATGTCTTTTGGTTTAAAGAATGCAAGAGCGACCTATCAAAGAGATATGACAACAATCTTTCATGATATGATGCACACATTCATGGAAGACTATTTAGATGACCTATAGGCCAAATCATTTACAAGAGAAGGACATCTAGAGATTCTTGACAAAATAATTCAGAGGCTAGAACAATTCAATGTGTGACTAAACCCAAAAAAATGTGTGTTTGGTGTAACATCTGAAAAACTATTGGGATACATAGTATTAGAAAAGGGAATCGAGGTAGATCCCGTGAAAGTACAAGAAATCATGGAGATGCAACCTCCTAGAAATATCAGTTAGCTAAGATCTCTATAGGGACGACTACAATCTATCAAAAAATTCATTGCTCAAATAGCCAACAAGTGCCTCCCTTTCACTCACCTACTCCACAAAAGTGTTCCTTTCAGATGGGAGGACAGATGTACAAAATCATTCCACCAATTAAAGTAGTACTTGATGAATCCCCCCATATTGGTGCCACCGATAACAAAAAAACCTCTACTTCTCTACATATCAACCACTGAGGTACCTTTAGGAGCTTTATTATCACAAGAGGATTCAACAAGAAAAGAAGAGTGATCTACTACATCAGCAGAACATTGAATGGATATGAGCTTAACTACACATTCATTGAGAAGGCTTCTTTAGCTATGGTATTTTATTCTCAAAATTTTCGACACTATATGCTAGCTCACACAATCAAGCTAATAGAAAAAATAGACCCATTAAAGTATCTACTCAACAAAGCTTCCTTTACAAGAAGACTAGATAAATGGGTGATGATTTTGAGTGAATTTGACATTTAGTACACAGACAAAAGAGAAATCAAAGGTCAAGCTATAGTAGATCAGTTAGCAGAAGCACCATTACAAGACAATCATCTGATGCATGTTGAATTTCCAGACACAGATGTCTTGACAGTCACAACACAACCATGGGTTTTGTACTTTGATGGATCATCCACACAACATGGATCAGGTGTCAACATCCTATTCATTAGTCCATAGGGACACACTGTCCCACAATATTATAGATTAATGTTCCCTTGCACAAATAACACAACAGAGTATGAAGCCTTGGTCACAAGAATCAAGGGTGCAGTAGAATGGAAGATCAAAAAGTTACAGGTATATGGAGACTCCTAATTAGTCATCAATCAGGTTAATGATGAATATCAAACAAGGATGACAAGCTGAAGCCATATAGAAGAATGGTGGATGACTTTAAGAAATACTTTGTGGATATCAAATTTAAACAAATCCCTAGGCTCGATAACAAAGTTGTTGATGCCATGGCAACCATTGCCTCACTCCTAAAATACCAGAAAAATAGAATTGTTATGAGTTCCTGGTGGAGCAAAAGTTTTTCACTGCCCACGATAGTCTTGAATCCCAATTCATATGCCACCTAGTCAATTTTGATTCACCACTCTACAAGAAGATCTATGCCTACCTAAAAGATAATACACTTCCACCAGATTTGTCTAGAAATAAAAAACACAACTTTATACATCAAACAAATCATTATATCCTAACTGTTGATACACTTTATAAATGAGGTCTTGATGGTACTCTCCTTCGGTATCTTAATTGTAATGAATCTAAAACTACCTTACAAAAACTTCACGAAGGTATTTGTGGAACAAATTCAAATGGTCCTACTCTAGCCAAGAAACTTCTAAGGATGATGTATTATTGGTTGACCATGGAAAAGGAATCCTACAAATTTGCTATAAAATACCCAAAATGCCAAATCTATGGCAATCTTATACATGCACAGACATGAGTTGCAACCATTCACTACATCATGGCCTTTTTGTCAGTGGAGACTTGACCTCGCAGGTAAGATTCATCCCTTCTCATCCAATGGACACAAGTTCATAATCATGACCATTTAGTATTTTACAAAATGGATTGGGGTTGTTCCATTAACTAATGTTTTTTATTATGGGAAACACAGGTTTTGAAAGGACCCAAAACCCTTTACAAAAGATTACAAAAGATATATCAAATAGAGTTCAATAATAACAAAATTACAGAAAAAACAACCAAAAAGGACTGAGAGACATCAGAAGACAAACAAAAGACTGCTCAGACCACAAAAATAGCAAAAGGCCAACAAAATTACAGCATAGAACCAGCAAGAGAAAAATATTAACCCAGATTTTTAAGGTTCTCAACATCAACACTAAGCTGGTGCATCTTATTGGCAACATTCTTCAACTCTAGAATGTCCTGAGGCAACTCAATGGATTTCTTCTTGATACTGGCATGAGTGTGCTTTCCTGGAGGACCCGAATCATCAACATCAACAACCATCTCCTTATCTATGTCCACAACAACCCTTTCCATGTGAGATTCTCCACCTTGTTGACCATGGTAGACATAGTGTCTGCAAAAGCCTTCATAATGATTTGACTAGTTTCCATAATTCCCCTAAGGGTAGTCTCACACTTTGTGATTCTGGCCTCCATATCCACAAATTTTTTGTCAGATATTTCCTTAACACGTTGAGTAGCTTCCATATTATTGGCCAAATAATCTATCATCGTCTATTTTTCACTTTCAGTCTACAAAACACAAGCCAGAGTACCCTCAACCATCTCTTTACTAGCATCAACAAGGTGAGATCTCATAGTACTATGCAACAAATCTTTAGCATTAACTAATGTTACCGGCAAGCAAATATCATCCTTTATCCCGAGCTATCTCATTTGTCGGTATGGCATCCCCAACTCCATTATCACTAATATTGGTAGACCCTTCAAAAATAAAGATGTGCAGGAACTATGTGAAAGATAAAATATCCAATATTGCTTCTCCACACCTTATTACCCTTAGGGGAACGACCAAGAAGGGGCTTCAAATTAAATTATTTTAAAAATCTTAAGGAAGACTTTGAACGATTCTAGCCAAGATTGACATGTCCAATTCAATCCTGCTTTGTGGGTATACCGAACTAGCATCCACACACCAATAGGAGCCACACCATACTCATATTTATATGGATCAGAGGTCATTTTACCCATTGAGGTTGAAATACCATCACTCAAAGTATCACTAAAATGACTCATTCCTGATGAGGAATACAAGATCAACCGATTACAAGAATTAGAGTTGCTAGATGAGTGTTGTTAGCATGCTTTTGATCACCTCAAAGCATACCATTAATGCATGTGCAGGAGTTACAACCATAGAGTAAAACCAAGGGCATTTCAAATCGATGACTTGGTATTGAAGGAAAATCCCCACAATCAACATGATCGAGAAAAGAAAGGCAAATTTGAACCAAACTGGCCAGGTCCTTTCATCATCATATCAGCCTATGGATCAGGGCCATACCAGTTATCTACATAAAAAGGGGACTTATTTGATGAACTTATCAATAACATCCTTCTCAAAAAGTTTTATACATGAGTTATCCAATGCACGAAAAAGCATAAACAAAAAATACAAAAAAAAAGTGCAATAAAAGCAAGTGGCGAAAACCTGGCAACATGCACTATTTGTGATAGATCATCTCTTCTATCTATTAGTACATATATCATACCTTTTACATCCATATGATATTAGCCATCAGCATAATGCAAACAACCTATAAAGCTCTTTAACTCAATTCAATCTTGGACACACTTAGCATAGTCATTGTCCTTCATTGTCTACAATAGTTTATCCGTATAATATCTCACTATGGCTTGGTGATCAATGTATATATCCATATCGATAGTTGTGTCTAGGGATGGGGAAAAATATTGACATTGCTAGTGAAACTCACCTTTTTGGGTTTGAACAAGTAAGAAACCACACAAACAAAGACATATCTCACAAAACAGAGATTGTGAAACTCAATGATGAAACGATCAAAACAAGATCTGAACACACCAAGTGATATCTGCAACAAAACCAAACAAAGATCTATCTGGCAAGATGTTTTTATTTGACAAGTGGCATGAGTAAGCATGCATCTTCATCTATGGTAGTTTGATTTTTGTTATCAAATCTCCTAAGCAACTCAAGGATGTCTTGAAACTAGAGAAGAACAAAAGGAATTAGATATTTTCATTTGTCTGCTATTTGTGATTGAATCCTTGATACTATGAAAATTTGTCTCAAGAAATGATTGGTAATGCATCATCGATGACATTTTGGATTTGCATAGAATCAAGGTTAACTCTGGCCTATTTTATGCAAGCGACACTCAGGTCATCTTGGTTCAACTATACCTCGATCATTGTGTCATCTTGCAATTTCAAAAATCATGTAAGTTATACTCAAGTCATCATAGTTCAATTATACCATCGATGTTTGTATTAATTTTCAATATTTTAAAAGATCAATGATGATAAAAAGGGATAAACAATTGACCGATGGAATGACAACGTGGCACAATTAGACTTGCAAGAATCACTATCATTAGTGCATTTACTATTGCATTTAGTTGCATTTATTAGTTGCATTCATCATTACCATTACATTATCAACATCTTTGCATCAACTTGCATGTCATTTAAAATCATTGCACTTAGTTGCATATTAGTTTAAATCTTTGCATATCATTTATCATTGCATTTTAGTTGCATATCATTTCAAATCATTGCATTTAATATCATAGCATTAATAATATTGCATGTCATTATTATATAGATTGTATTTGTCATAATCATTGCATTGATCATTCATAAACATTTAACTATTAATCATTCTAGCCACATATGCATTCATTCACATGGATGCACATCCATCATCACATTAGTGCACAAGCATCATTTATCCATAACATTAGGGGCATTTACATAATAAATTCATCATACATCCATGCATCACATCAATCATATGACAATGCATCACATCCTATAAATCATAATCACATGGCATCCATCCATCAAGTTATAAATAGTCACATCATATAATATTATTCACATTCATATACATTTTTATCATCACATAAAAAATCACACATTACATAAGCATATATCACCTTCAAAACATATAGTTCATATCATCATAAAATCACATAAAAAATTACACATCACATAAGCATATATCACCTTCAAAACATATAGACATGCATCTAGAATCATGTAGACATGCATATAAATCACAAAACAAAAGCATCCATCATGTATCATAGCATCCATAACATGTATAAGCATATCTAACATCATATCATAATGCATAGATAACACATGTGGAACCAAGGAAAATCGCTATTGCCATCACATAAAGCATCAGAAAGAAATGACTATCAAGTACCTAGATATCATCTCAAAATAAAATGTATCAAGGATCAGAATCATCACTATAAAAGTACATCAATACATCAAATGATCAAAATACAACAAAGTGGAGCAAAAATATAAATGGCTCACTCTTGAATCGGTGGTCCTACCACCTAATCCACTAGTTGTGCTTGAGGGTTCTGCACCTATACCATCTCCATCAGGATCTCTCTTAGGTCCTGTAAGCCCTCAACTGCCCTCCTCCCACTGAGAACCCCCACACCTCAAGCTCTATGCAAAGGATTGTGCTCGCACATCTAGAGGCACTGCCTAAAAATAAAAACCCTTGTAGTAGTTGACATGACTTGTCTAATACAAAATATCCCTCATAGTATCCCCAAACGGCCCTTGGGATGCAACCTGCTATAAAGTCTGTACAAGATCCTCTACTCAACCCCACCTCTCTATCTTTGTATCCTACTATGTAGTGAGATGGGTAACCTATCCCTATTACTATCCAATCTGTGCCTAAGCCTGAGCTAGCTAACCTTGTAAACCTTGCACCATGGATTGTAATGCAGCTATCTATGCCTACTATTGATAGGGCGGCACTGAAATTTGTATAGTCGACTGCTATGGAGGATGCAGACCCAGTGCAACCTGTGTAGGAATGACCTGTCCTAGGGTTGCAAGTGGTTGTAGCTCTACTCTCCTCCTTCTAACTAGTGGCTAATCCTCCTCCTCCTCATCAAATCCTTCCATCCCTCCTCCCTCCTCCACTTCCTCCTCTATCCCCTCGGAGTCAAACTCATCTCCCTCCTCCTTGCCTCCACTACTATCCTCCCCATAAAAAGTGGTCCACCTCAACCTTCATCTCCTCTCCATCCTCCACCTCTCCCCATCACTCCTCACCCATGACCAAAAATCAAACCTCCACCTCCCCCCATCCTCCCCCTACCTCTCTGTTGACTACAACCACCAACTTCTCTCTATCCTCTCAAACTTGACTGATCCTCATCATCATCATCATCATCATCAACCATCTCCTCCAGGGGTGGTACTAGGTATCCTAACCCTGTCAATTATAGAAATGGATGCTCTACCATATACTATGCAAACTGATCCATCATACCCACATCAACTATCCCTTGTGCCATGTCCCACCACATCACTGACAATGTATAGAACTCTTGACGTAGTCAAGGTAGGGAGTTCTATTGGTGTAAATAATTTTTCATCATGGATATTATTACACCTTACTTAAGTTTACTTAGGTACATGCATTTCATAGTAGTTTGGGTATGAGACACTTGGGTGTTTATGCCACATTGGGATAGCGTGTGTAGGAGAATTTTCACCTTTTCTAGTGTGATCTTGTTACTACTCTATCATATCCACTTAGTGTGGAGTAATAATTCCACCTTTGATGAGTGATCCACCTCATGCGGAATATTTTATTGTTTCTCCTACCTATCCACACCTATTTCCTACCTACCCTTGTTTCTTATTGAGCCACATGTCATGTTTGTGTGCTCACATATCCATTAGCCTTGCCTATATAAGAAGGCTCATCTACATTGTTTGTGCGGGCATTCATTGAACATCTTGTAATGATCCAGTTAATCATATTTTGCATCTTGATAGAATACAATTTATTCCTATCATCTATTTTGTTCTCTAATATTTGTGCTTTCCATTGCCTCTAGATCTTGGAAAACTATCACAAGATCCAATGAAGGACATCCCTGCCTTGCAGCCTATAACACAAAAGGCCATGCAAGATACCGACAACTGGTAGATACAACGCAAGAGATAACCGATAAATAGATAAAGAGCAATCCTAACCGGTAGAAGTAACACATGATATAACTAGTAAGCACATAAATCAATCATTACAACCATTTAATGAATTACATATGCCTTCAGCACCTACCAATGCTGGACCACAACCCAGGATTACAAAAAAAATTCTTACAACACAAAACTAAGATCCGCAGATCTTTTGCTCATCAATTCGACCTCCGGTAATAGTTTGTATTGTTTTGCACTAATTCGAACCTCAGTCCTTATGGACTTTAGTCCCCCCGGACCTCAACCCTTCTAGACTTCAGTCACCCCAGACCAGAATCTCTTCAAAAGATACATTTTCACTTGATCTCTTCTTCCTCTGACATTTGTCTCCTAAAATGATTCTCAAAACTTCCGTTTATGCCATCCACAAGCAATAACAACTCGATCAAGTCGGCCAAAGACCAACCAATTCAAGATGAAACATGTAAACAATAACATGTCGGCCTAAATCATCAAGAACACCTCCAAAATGGATAGAACTTCGTGCAAACCTCTAGAAACTGTGTAGGGGAAAAAGCAAGACTAGGACAATGTACCCTAATCCTAACTTTTGGCACACATTGCGGAATACGAAAGAGCCTAGAGATATCGCACGGTTGGCTACTTATTTTGGTGAAAGAGAGAGCCATGGGATATCTATTAGGATTTCTATTCCCTTGTTGAAATTGAAAGCTAAAATGATACAAGTTCAAACCCTAACCTTGAAATGTAAGTATGAACTAGTAACAAGTTTGCAGAATTGAGATTAAACAATGAACAGCTGTAAATGTAAGAATAAAATAAGAATGCAGATATGTACCTGGAGTTGAAATCAGACTGAAAATGTTCGGGACGGGGGCGCGGGCGCCACTGTCCTGAAAACTGCCCCGGAAACCACTGTTTTGCACCCTGAAACACTGTCTGGAAACTGTCGAAAAGCTGTCTGTCCGGAGGACCAGGGCGCCCAGCGCCTCTGTCCCAGGGACCAGGGTGCCCAGCGCCCCTGTCCTGGTCTTCTGAGCTGCAATTGCACACAGAGTTCTGTCTCAGCCTTCTCTCTCCAGATCTGTGTCCTGCGGCGTCGTCCGAATCTCGAAACCTGCAATAATATTTGAAAAGGGGGAAGGGCGGCTATATAGGGTTTTGCCTTAGTCAAACCCCCGCTTTGGTGATTTCCACCTCCATGAATAGCCAAATTGTTTTGTAAAATGTATTGTGTGTGCAGACCTAGTGTGTGTGCAGACCTAGTGTGTGTGCAAGGTCCAAAATGCAAGAAAGCAAACTAGAGCAACCTAGAAAGTAAACCCTAATTGCTTGTAAATGATAATGTAAATGCTCTAAATCAAGATGCAATATGATCTAAAGCATGAATAAATGATGTATCAAAGCTTATGTAAGGACATGAAAACAATATGAAATCATACCCAACCCTCAAGGGAGGAGTACAAGCCAATCTTCAGTCGGTAATCTCCTATTGTTCTTCAATGTCTTCCAAGCCCTAATTGGATGAATGAATGGATTTGATAGATGCTTGATAGAATGATGTTGAGTGTTGTTGAAGTCTTTAAAGATCTGCTCTTTCGCTGCATATCCAGTTCCTGGAAACAAAAATCCCCTCCCTTCAAATGAGGAAAGAGAGTTTTTATGTATGAAACCCTAGGTCGTAAATTCGTATTTTGGCCGACCTAGAGATTGAATATCCCACCAATTTCTTGGGGTTAAGCTTTATTTTATGATTGGATCATGCTCCCAAAATTTCGGGAAAAATGTCCGGGACCATGTTGCACGGGTGCCATGGTCCTGACAACTTTTCACCAAATTTTTAGGGCCGTCGGATATGATGATTTTAGAGAGAATCCCGAAGTTACAGGTGATTTCAAGATGTTTAGACCCCGAAACCCAGCCCCCAAGTTCGAAATAGGACTTAATTAGGGTTTTTGATTAAGTGGTGTATTGGAAAAATAAAATGCGAAGGGCACGCTTTAGTGAAAGGGCCCAACTTTATGATGTAGAAAATGATGAAATAGGGCCTTAGACCTAATTAATTTGATTAATTAAGTGCTTAAGGAGAAATGCAATGCGGAATGCAAAATGCACTAAGGCGGGTGCTAAACTAGGTGCGAAATTGTACCACCCTAGCGAGTGCGTATAATTTATGACGCTACATTTAGCCCCCACTTTAGCGGTCATATGAGTACTACGTGCATATGCAAGCTAAAGTACAGAAAAGTAAACATTATTTGAAAAAGGATATATCCATAAGTCGTCGGACGAAGCCCCCAGCGGTATCTACAGTACACAGTTAGGAACCACACCCTACAAAACAAACGTTAGATCACAAAATCACCTAATGCTTACTAAGGAAAGTGATGAAATCTGTGAGTAGCTATATGCCCCCCCCTGTTTCAACTTGCTTATTTAGGGAGGTGAAATAGGGTAGCATGTTTACTTGCGACAAATTATGTAAGAGAGTGTTGATGAGGAGTGTTCACTAAATAGGCTTCATCAGAGCACCTTTTGGAACATCCTAAGAGTAGGAGAAGGAAAGTACGATTCCAACGCAACAAACGGCTCGAAAATCGCATCTCCCAAACTCAAGTTATGATAAAATGAATGATAGAAGAAAAATTAGGGTTTCAAGAAGTAAGAATAAACAAACGAGAGTATATACTTCGAAAGTGACACTTGTATTCATCACTTTGTCGATTTTAGGATACTATTCAATGCAGCGGAGCCCACCTAGCCATCACCATGCCTTCACGACGACCGGAGCGTCCCACGAGGATCGAGATCCTGCGCCAGGCTGTGATCGACGACGAGCCACTGGACGAGGTGAGTTGACTGAACGTTTGACTTTTGATTTTTCGCATGTTTGACTTTTCTGTGATCGAATGCGGACCTTGAATGCCGACCAGGGCCCACCTAGGGTGCCATGGTCCCTGAGGGGCGCCCTGGTCCCCCCAAGGCGCCATGGTCCCTGATAGGGGCGCCATGGTCCCTGCAGGGTGCCATGGTCCCTGACAGGGCACCATGGTCCCCTCAGGGCGCCATGGTCCCTGACAGGGTGCCATGGTCCCCATCAGGGCGCCATGGTCCCCAATCAGGGCCTGGCAAGGGGTTACAAGGTGAGCATACAATGTATGACAGTTTGCATTTGCGATTTCGATGATTGAGTACTGATTATGGTCATGTTTTCATTTTGCAGGGTCTCCCGTACATGAGAGAGCATACAGCGGGACACATTCTTCGCACTTTGCGAGATCAGATTCCATGGCTGACTCAGTCAGAGAGAGACACCCTATCGATAGTAAGATTGTGGTACGTGATTCTTATGCCGGCCATTCGATTTCATCCTGCGATGCTGATGGTACTGATGGAGAGATGGGATCCTGACACCTCTACCTTTCACCTTCCGGTAGGAGAGCTGACAGTCACACTCGAGGATGTGTATCGTATACTGCGTCTTCCTATCAGAGGAGCGACAGTCACATACATGACTGATCGGGTAGCGGAGGATCATCAGAGGGAGCAGATGTATTGCATAGGGAGAGTCATGCCGAGCGAGACGAGAGGCCGTATCATGGTCAGCTGGCTCTTACATCCTACAGGGGAGATACCACTTCTGAGATGCCTCATGATAGCCATCATAGCACTAGCTATCTGCCCTAATGGGCGAGGGACACACATGCACGGGGGCCTCACATGGTGTATCAGAGCGATGGAGAGACACAGGAGAGTGTATGCCTGGGGTTGGAGTATGCTTGCGCATCTCTATCACGACCTGGAGGAGTATGTATTCGGACAGGGTTGTAGTTTGATGACATGCACACTTCTGCAGGTGTGGATCTTAGAGCACTTCACATGCACCAGGCCCGTCGGCTATCCACTGAGTATAGCGAGCGAGCGACCTAGGGTGTTCGCTTATCCACTGACCAGCGAGTGGAGATTTGGGGATTTGTTGTATTGGAGAGTGACTATTGACAGACTGACATCCGAGGTGATAGTGTGGAGACCTTACCTACTGATGCACAGATGGGATGGTATGGAGAGACAGTTAGCATGTTTACAGAGGAACCGCCTACTACGAGGACGATATGCACACATCATAGTCCCCTTCTACTTCGACCGAGTACGGAGGCAGTTCGGACTAGAGCAGTGTGTTCCAGCCGATGTGCCCATCTATACTCGACACTCACAGGTCCTTCCCAAACCTAGAGCAGTAGCGAGACCGATGGTGGATGATATCGAGACGACAGACTTGGAGGGATCAGATCAGGATATAGTCACTGACTATTCTGCAGAGCCTGGAGCACAGTGTAGATATGTTTCATGGTTCATGAGATCATATCCAGGTCCTATCTTTCCACCAGATCATCCGATAGGCTATCTAGGCCCATGGAGACATGGAGACCGAGACGAGGACAAGGGATCCAGGTCAGAGGAGTCAGATGAGGGAGAGGGTCACGAGGAGACGGGAGATCCTGATCCACCTACAGGCGATCAGCCTAGTGACGAGGAGGAGGAGGATGCAGATAGAGAGGAGGACGAGGAGGATGCAGGTGATGATGTAGATGAGGATGAGGATGATGAGGAGGATGACGAGGAGGATGATAGAGATGATGAGGAGGAGTCGGATGCAGCTCCCCACCATTCAGGAGACGATACCATAGCTCTGGATCCACCTTTTATTCCTCAACAGGAGGAACAGGAGGCGATACGGAGACCTGTCACCAGTACCGTCCAGCCTACACCCATCGTGGATAGAGTATTCGAGCGAGGGGAGCCTAGCGGTTCCCAGTCACAGATGCTACCATATCATGATCCCTACTGGCGCGAGGGAGATCCAGGTATAGTAGGTTTATATTGATTGATTAATGCTTTGATGATATAGAATGGTACTAACAAAGATCTATTCTACTGCCACAGCTAATGTGCAGGATTGGCATTCCTTGATTCAGCAGGCAATGATAGACATCTCCATGATAGCACAGATTCCTAGTTCCTCACAGATTACGTACAGGCCTCAGGGGAACGCGGGTCGGCATGAGGATTTGTTTTTCCCATTCCGATTACAGGTAGATATATGGAGGGAGAGAGAGAGAATCCTATTAGAGGATCTCCGTCAGGCGCGGTAGAGAGAGGGAGTCCTATCGGAGGATCTCCATCAGGTGCGGTAGAGAGAGAGAGTCCTATCAGAGGATCTCCATCAGGCGGGGTAGAGAGAGAGAGTCTTATCAGAGGACCTCCAGCAGGTGTGGCGAGATCTAGTAGCGGCCCAGACCGAGGCTACCACCTATCATGCGATCCTCATGGATAGGGATCGTAGGAGTTCCTCTCGGAGTCAATCACGATCTGTATCGCGCTACACACCCATGGGTCCACCTCCACGGCTAGATCAGGAGGGAGCATCCAGTCGACACTCTCCAACCACTAGCCCTAGAGATAGGAGATGATTGTATGATGTAGGAGAGGTCACATTTTGGATATACAGTGACCTATGTTTGTATACGATTCACACATATATATATGTATATATACATGCTTCTCTTTTGTCTCAAATGTGTTATCTCTAATGCTTAAAACAATGTATGTTTTGTTTTGATTAAATCTAATACATTTGGTAAATGTACATGTATGTTCAGAATTTAATTTCTATGTGATTGATTTCTCAATGCTCCATGATTAAATTGATACATGTGTGACTTAATTAAAATATTTAATCAAGTACAACATTGATGATAAGGAAGAAACATGCATTAAGTCTAAGAATCATATAACTAATGTGATTTAATTTTGAACTTAAACACAACATGATACGATTCTACTTAATACACATAAAGACACTGTATAATATGCTAGCATAATGGAAATGTAAATCTTTCACAATTTACATAAATGAATTCAAGACAAACTATAAAGTAAGAAAGCACGCTTGTCAGGAACGAAGCAATATAGATTAAACAATATAACATTTAATTCTATTTTGCTTTAATTAAGAAACACTAACATATTATCCAATGTTGAAGATAGATAAGAAATGAAGAATTTAAGCATGATATCTACGCAAGTGCATAGCATTGATAGGTTCTTTAAGAGGCGTACCATCTACATCCGCTATTTTGTAAGCACCTGATCCATAATCCTCAATAACGATATATGGTCCAAGCCAATTAGGACTAAATTTTCCCTTTTCGACCGGCAAGGCATTCACATTGCGCTGATTCTCATAAAGGACTAAATCACCTACTGAGAAGGAACGTTGAATAACCTTATCATTATAGCTTTGCTGTAGAGTTTTGTGATACGCTTGGATATGCTCAAGAGCGTTTATACGCTGTTCATCAAGCATCTCAAGCTGTTGAAGTCGTTGTTCTCTATAAGAGTCATCATCTATTATACCTTTAAGAGAAACCCTAAGTGATGGAATTTCTAACTCTAAGGGCATAATAGCGTCAGCACCATAAACAAGATTATAAGGAGTAGTTCTCGTAGCAATTCGTACACTTGTTCGGTAGGCCCAAAGAGCGTAGATTAGCTGGTTACTCCAATCCTTACCATGCTTATTTACGGTTTTACGAAGAATTTGCTCAATTATCTTATTGGATGATTCGGCTTGACCATTTGACTGAGGGTAATACGGTGTAGAAAATCGATGTTTGATATGATACTTCTCGAGGAATTTCTTCACGTCCTTGTTCTTAAACGAAGTTCCATTATCTGAGATAATAGTGGAAGGTATCCCAAATCGAGAAATAATGTTTTCTAGGAGAAATTGACAAATCACTTCAGCAGTAGTAGAGCGAAGGGGAATAGCCTCTACCCACTTCGTAAAGTAATCTATTGCGGTTATAATGAAGGTGTGTCCTTGAGATGAAGGAGGAGAAATTTTTCCAATAAGATCCAAACCTCATGCGGAGAAAGGCCAAGAAGCTACTTGAGAACGAAGTTCTTGGGCAGGAGCATGAATCAGATTATTGTGTTGTTGACATTGATGACATTTTTTAACAAATGAAAAGGAATCCTTCTGCATAGTTTGCCAATAGTATCCCATACGAAGCAACCTATGAACCAGAGATTTGCCCCCAAAATGCCCCCCACAGGCACCCGAATGTGCCTCTTCAAGAGCAACAGGGATTTCTGACTTGTTAAGACAACGAAGAAGAAGACCATCATAACCCCTTCGATAAAGGACATTAGAAAGGATGATATACCTAGCAGACAGCTTGCGGATTCTAGCCCTAGTGTTCCTATTAGCAGAATCAGGGAAGGTACCATCGGTCAAATATCTTACAATATGCGAGAACCATTCATCTGAGTCTACAAAGTCACAACATGTTACCAAGCTAGAATCATCTTCAATAGCTGGAGAAGTAAGATTGTGAATAACGAAGTTAAGATCGACCATAGGGTCCTCTAAAGATACTAACGAAGCCACACATGCCATCGCATCCGCATGTCGGTTATCTTTTCGAGGGACCGGTTCCATGGTATAAGAATCGAAATTTTGTAATAAAGATATAGCAAGGTCTTTATATTGTGATAATTTGTCTTGTTTTGCTTGATATATTCCTGTTACTTGTCTTATAATTAATTGTGAATCTCCATAGATATGTATGTGTTTTATATTAAGAGCTAGGGCTGCTTTTATTCCTACTATAAGAGCCTCATACTCAGCAATGTTATTGGTACACAGGAAATTTAGACGATATGATAAGGGAACAGGTTTCTTTGTAGGAGAAACCAAAACAACCCCTGCCCCCAATCCCGTACGACACTTAGAGCCATCAAAATATAACTCCCAAGTTTCATCTTTCTCTATAGAAAGAATGAAATCATTAGGAAAGGACTCAGGGTTAGGGAATGAAAAAGGTGAAGGAGCCTCAACTAAGTGATCAGTCAACGCTTGTCCTTTAATTGCTCTTTGTGAAACAAATTTAAGGTCAAATTCAGTTAACATCATAACCCACTTAGCGAGACGTCCTGATAAATCAGTTTTAGAGAAAAGATGCTTCAACGGATCAAACTTAACCATGGCATGGACTTCTGAATTTAAAAGATAATGTCTCAATTTCTGAGTCGCAAACACCACGGCCAAGCATTGTCTTTCTATCACAAAATATCGGGTCTCATAATCGAGTAAGGTACGACTTATGTAATAAACCGGACACTCCTTACCATCTTTATCATGTTGTGCTAACAATGCTGCGAAAGCATGAGAAGAAGCAGCTGTATACAGGATAAAGGGTTTAGAAGGTTCAGCAGGTTGAAGAATAGGAGGACTAGCCAAATACACTTTTAAATCTTCAAATGCTTGCTGACAATCCTCATTCCACTGAAAAGTGATATCCTTTTTAAGAAGTTGAGTAAAAGGAAAGGTACGATCCGCAAGCTGAGACACAAACCTACAAATAGCTTGAATCTTTCCTTGTAAGCTTTTAAGTTGAGATACATTTCGAGGAGGTGGCATGTTAACAATAGCATCTATTTTCTTAGTGTCCACCTCAATCCCACGATGCGAAACTATGAACCCTAATAGTTTTCCACTATCCACACCAAAAACACATTTTCGGGGATTCAAGCGCATGTGATATTTACGAATTCTTTTGAAGATTTGACGAAGGACTTTAACATGATCCATGCGAAGAAAGGATTTAGCCAAAATATCATCAACGTAATCCTCTAAAATCTTATGCATATAATCATGAAAGATAAGGGTCATCGCTCGTTGATAAGTTGCACCGGCGTTTTTAAGTTCAAAAGGCATCATTATCCAGCAAAATGTACCCCAAGGAGTGGTGAAAGCGGTTTTGTATTGATCTTGAGGGTTAATGAAAATTTGATTGTAGCCTGAAAAACCATCCATGAAGGATAAGAGGGCATGTCCTGCCGTAGAATCAACTATCATATCAATGTTTGGAAGAAGGAAATCATCTTTTAAAGAAGCCTTATTTAGATCCCGAAAGTTGGTACACATTCTTATTTTGTTATCTGGTTTAGCCACAGTGACAATGTTTGAAATCCATGGGGAATAGTCAATAGGGCGGATAAATCTAGCCTCCAATAATTTTTCAATCTCAGCTTTAACAAGCAGAGCTATCTTAGGATTCATTTTTCGAATCTTTTGTTTCACAGGCTTAGCGTCAGGAACTAAGACAATATTATGAGTAACGATCTTAGGATCTATACCAGGCATGTCAGAATATGCCCAAGCAAAGATCTCAGGGAATTCATGCAATAATTCTTCATATTGTTTCTGTTCCTCTTTATCCAAACATTTTCCAATTTTAATGATTTTTTCTTTGTTGCAAGGATCCATCTTAACATCAGTGGTATCACTTATGAGAAGATTACTTTGTTGAGGAGTATCCTTTAACTGAGGGAATTCTTTCACAGTCTTATCATTATCAATCTCTTTTCCAAAATAGGCTTCGGTGTTCAAACAATAAGGGAGTCCCCTATTGTGATGATAATGAGGAAGAGTGTCATAGGCTCCCAAGAAATCAGCTAAAGCGTCGTCGGTAGGGAAGATATCTAGAGCACAATCACCCGAAGAATCCTCATCAATATACTCAGGGTGTTGTATTGATAAAGATGTAGAGATGGCATTAACACTAATGCATGGTCTTTTAGAGGCTTTAGTACATCTGCAGGGATTATAGCCAAGTCCAAAGGCATAATGTTGAAAATTATTCTCTAGAGGAACTCTAATCCCTTGTTCATTAGCACCACAACCTTTTCCATGATACCCATGCTTAGCAAAAATGCGAAAACCACGACCATAGCGATCAGCCATTTCAAGAAAAGAAGGTGGTTTTTCATAAGACAAAGAATCAAACTCTTCATACTTATAGATGTGAGAAGAGGAAGTTTGAGAAGCGGCCACAAAATTATTACTCATAGCTTCAGGTAAGGTTGATTGACTTTTAGCTTCTTCTTTCTTTTCAACTTTGTGATTTCCAGCTTCTTCCTTCTTTTCAACTTTAAGTTCTCTAGAAGGAATCTTATATTCACCCACAAAGGTAGGGTTAAAGTCAAGAGATCCCCAATCATCTTCTGCGAGATCCTTCTCAGGATCAAAATCCTTTTTATGTGTAGTTTCAAGTCGAGAAGGATTTTCTTCAGGAGTTCCAGATTCATCCAAAGGATTTTGATCATCGGAAAGCGAAGACTTATCGATAGGTTTCTTGTTTAAAGAGTCATCACTAGACGAGGATGGCTTAGAAGAATCTCCTTTGGAATTAGATGTTTGTAGACAAGCTTGAAAATTAGTATCACCCATCAAGGTATATGTCTTATTGTTATACATGAATTTAACTTGTCTATGCAATGTAGAGGGGATAGCTTGCATGCTGTGAATCCAAGGCCTCCGTAATAACAAGTTATATGTTAAATTTCCCGGCATAACATGGATAGGAGTAGGCAAAGTAACAGGTCCCACTGTGAGAGGTAAGGTGATGATACCCAATGAAGTCTTAGCCACATTGTCAAAGCCACGAATGGAACGAGAGTCAGGCTCCATAAGAGAAGTATCCACATTCATCTTATGCAATAGATTGATGCTACACACATTAAGGCCAGAGCCATTATCTACTAGTGTTCGTCTTATAGCAGTGTCTTTCATGACAACCACAATCATCAAGGGATCATATTGTTGTTGGGCTTCACTAGTAGGCAACTCGTCTTGCGTAAACACAATTTGAGGCTTAGGATTCATCACAGAGTTAACAAAAGATGCTATATTACTAGATGTATTCAGTGGAGGAACATTCAAATCTTTCAAGGCATCTTGTAACATTCCATGATGAGCGGAAGAAGTTTGAATCAAATCCCAAAGGGATATCTTAGCAGGGGTAGTTTTAAGTTGTTCTATGAGATCATATTCCTTACCCATAACTTGCGAAATACGAGGAGCTTGAGGAAGAATTGGTTGAGGATTAGGAAGCGAAACTGGAATAACAGGAGGAGGATTGGGTTGCTTATTATTTCTGGTATGATAAGTATGGGCAATCGCATGATAACTCTCTCTAGTTATTTGCTTAGCATAATTGTAAGGACTTATAGGTTGTCTTCCTTGTATGGTAATGATTGGTTTATTCGGAGTACAAAAGGAATCATGATCATACCTCCCTTGGACAGTAAGGAGAGGAGTCTTAGGAATTTGAAAGGTGGGAGAAGGATAAGCACCTTGGACTTCAAAGAGAGGTTTGTTATATTCATTCAAATTTATCATGTTAACCAACTTAGAGATCTTGTTTTTGTTTATAGGTTTCGACAAAGCCACAAAGTCATCAAAGGCATCATCCAACAAAGCATAATCATATCGGTTAAAAGGTTTGTCTTTTGATTCAAAAGAAGACATCTCCTCATAGAGGGGATTATTGAAAACAACCATGTTACTAGATTCAGGGGAAGAGTGGATAGGAATGTATCCTTGAGAGGAATCATTCGACTTATCTTTCTCATCACACCTAAATGGCATAGTAACAAGGTTTATGAGTTTTTGGTAAAATGAAGGTTTAGCATCCTTAGGGTTTAAAAACTCATCTAAAGCTTCATCTAATTCATCTTGGCTATACTCATAATAATCATCAAATGCATGAACATTTTGCAAATAGAAATCTGACATTTTGAAAAGATTGCATAAAATTTAAACACACAATGCAAAGAAACACAAGTTTTCTCCTTTTTTTTTTTCTTTTTCTCTTTTAATGAAAAACACACTAAATCTAGATCTAGATCTAAAAAATGCAATGCAAGAGGAAGCAATGATAGATTCACGTCGGGTTCACCAAAATGTGTAGGGGAAAAAGCGAGACTAGGACAATGTACCCTAATCCTAACTTTTGGCACACATTGCGGAATACGAAAGAGCCTAGAGATATCGCACGGTTGGCTACTTCTTTTGGTGAAAGAGAGAGCCACGGGATATCTATTAGGATTTCTATTCCCTTGTTGAAATTGAAAGCTAAAATGATACAAGTTCAAACCCTAACCTCGAAATGTAAGTATGAACTAGTAACAAGTTTGCAGAATTGAGATTAAACAATGAACAGCTGTAAATGTAAGAATAAAATAAGAATGCAGATATGTACTTGGAGTTGAAATCAGACTGAAAATGTTCGGGACGGGGGTGCGGGCGCCACTGTCCTGAAAACTGCCCCGGAAACCACTGTTTTGCACCCTGAAACACTGTCTGGAAACTGTCGGAAAGCTGTCTGTCCGGAGGACCAGGGCGCCCAGCGCCTCTGTCCCAGGGACCAGGGCACCTAGCGCCCCTATCTTGGTAGGACCAAGGTGCCCAGCGCCCCTGTCCTGGTCTTCTGAGCTACAATTGCACACAGAGTTTTGTCTCAGCCTTCTCTCTCCGGATCTGTGTCCTGCGGCGTCGTCCGAATCCCGAAACCTGCAATAATATCTGAAAAGGGGGAAGGGCGGCTATATAGGGTTTTGCCTTAGTCAAACCCCCGCTTTGGTGATTTCCACCTCCACGAATAGCCAAGTTTTTTTGTAAAATGTATTGTGTGTGCAGACCTAGTGTGTGTGCAAGGTCCAAAATGCAAGAAAGCAAACTAGAGCAACCTAGAAAGTAAACCCTAATTGCTTGTAAATGATAATGTAAATGCTCTAAATCAAGATGCAATATGATCTAAAGCATGAATAAATGATGTATCAAAGCTTATGTAAGGACATGAAAACAATATGAAATCATACCCAACCCTCAAGGGAGGAGTACAAGCCAATCTTCAGTCGGTAATCTCCTATTGTTCTTCAATGTCTTCCAAGCCCTAATTGGATGAATGAATGGATTTGATAGATGCTTGATAGAATGATGTTGAGTGTTGTTGAAGTCTTCAAAGATCTGCTCTTTCGCTGCATATCCAGTTCCTGGAAACAAAAATCCCCTCCCTTCAAATGAGGAAAGAGAGTTTTTATGTATGAAACCCTAGGTCGTAAATTCGTATTTTGGCCGACCTAGAGATTGAATATCCTGCCAATTTCTTGGGGTTAAGATTTATTTTATGATTGGATCATGCTCCCAAAATTTCGGGAAAAATGTCCGGGACCATGTTGCACGGGCGCCATGGTCCCGACAACTTTTCACCAAATTTTCAGGGCCATCGGATATGATGATTTTAGAGAGAATCCCGAAGTTACAGGCGATTTCGAGATGTTTAGACCTCGAAACCCAGCCCCCAAGTTCGAAATAGGACTTAATTAGGGTTTTTGATTAAGTGGTGTATTGGAAGAATAAAATGTGAAGGGCACGCTTTAGTGAAAGGGCCCAACTTTATGATGTAGAAAATGATGAAATAGGGCCTTAGACCTAATTAATTTGATTAATTAAGTGCTTAAGGAGAAATGCAATGCGGAATGCAAAATGCACTAAGGCGGGTGCTAAACTAGGTGCGAAATTGTACCACCCTAGCGAGTGCGTATAATTTATGACGCTACAGAAACATCAGTCAAGGCCCAAAACAACATCTCTCAATGATCCACAAATTATGCAAACCATCCGCAACTCGATTCATCTTTGCTCCACACACTACAAGACCAACCTGTAAGAACATACCAACACTAGAACAATATCAGAATTGATATCTCACCTAAACCAAACCCAAATGCCATGAATCTCGAACATGATAAAGACAACAAACTCAAGGTGATAAATCCAAATCCACAATGCTAAAATCTCAAACATGAAGAAACGCAACGATCTCCAAGCAATTCCACCGCTAACTACTCCAGCCAGTTTGAACTACTCTGATGCTCCTAATCCAATCGGATGAACTACTCCGATGATCCTGCATCACACTCTTGGGGTTAATTGAAAAGTGAGTCCCATCACTTGATCTGGTTTGACAATTTGTCAGTAGGTACTTGCAACTACCTCAAGGGTTCAATAGTTTGACTACATATTTTGGTTTCCTCTCCTCGACGATCTACCAGACCAACATGTAGCCTACCTCAATTGGTGATCTATTCAAGTCTCCACCCACTAACTGCCTCAAGATCATGCTCTAGGTTCGATGGTTTTCCTACTAGTCTTGTACTGCCTCAATGTTTGACGATCTGAACAAGTCCACAAGATGCCTCAACTTACTTTTCAACCAACCCGTTCACAACCAGCACTTCCTCCAACTGGTTCATAACTAGGTCTTCTTACATCAATAGGTTCATAACCAACTCTAATACCACTTGACGTAGTCAAGGTAGGGAGATCCAATGAAGGACATCTCCGCCTTGTAGCCTATAACACAAAACACCATGCAAGATACCGACAACCGGTAGATATAATGCAAGATAACCGTAAATATATAAAGATCAATCCTAACTAGTAGAAGTAACACATGATATAACTGGTAACTAGATAAATCAATCATTTAATGAATTACATATGCCTTCTATGGCTACCAATACTGGACTACAACCCAAGATTACAAAACAATGCTTAAAACACAAATTTGAGATCCGCAGATCTTCTACTCATCGATTCAGCCTCCGGTAATAGTGTATACAATTCTGCACTGATTCAGACCTCAGTCCTTTCAGACTTCAGTCCCCCTAGACTAGAATCTCTCAAGAAAATACATCTTCGCTCGATCTCTTCTTCCTCTGATGTCTGTCTCCTAAAATGATTCTCAAAACTTCCCTTTATACCATCCAAAAGAAATAACAACTCGATCAAGTCGGCCAAAGACCAACCGGTTCAAGATGAAATGTGTAAACAATAACATGTCAGCCCAAATCACCAAGAACACCTCCAAAATTCATAAAAAACTCGCACAGACCTCTGGAAACATCGGTCAAGGCCCAAAACAACATCACTCAACAATCCACAAATTATGGAAACCATCCGCAACCCGATTCATCTTCGCTCCACACACTACAAAACCAGCCAGTAAGAACATACCAACACCTAGACAATACTAGAATCAATATCTTACCAGAATCAAAACCAAATGCCTTGAATCTTGAACATGATAAAGACAATGAACTCAAGGTGATAAATCCAAATCCACAATGTTAAACTCTCAAACATGAATAAATGCAACGATCTCCAAGAAATTCCACCGCTAACTACTCCAATTGGTTTGAACTACTCATGTGCTCCTGCTCTAACTAGATGAGCTACTCAAGTGCTCCTGCATCAGACTCTTGGGGTTAAATGAAAAGCAAGTCCCATCACTTAATCTGGTTCGATGATTTATCCGTAGGAAATTGCAACTGCCTTAGAGGTTCAGTGGTTTGACTACATATTTCGGTTGCCTCTCCTCGGCGATCTACTAGACCAACCAAAATCATACCTCAATCGGTGATTTGTTCAAGTCTCCACCAACTAATTGCCTCAAGCTCAAGCTCTAGGTTTAGTGGTCTGCCTGCATGCCTTGTACTACCTCAATGTTCGACGATATGAAAAAGTCTATAAGCTGCCTCAACTTCCTTTTCAGCCAACTGATTCACAACCAACACTTTCTCCAACCGGTTCATAAATAGGTCTTCCTCCATCAATAGGTTCATAACTAGCTCAGATACCACTTGACGTAGTCAAAGTAGGGAGATCCAATGAAGGACATCCTTGCCTTGCAGCCTATAACACCAAACACCATGCAAGATACTGGCAACTAATAAATACAATGAAAGAGATAACTGGTAAATAGATAAAGAGAAATCCTAATCAGTAGAAGTAACACATGATATAACCAATAACCAGATAAATCAATCATTACAACCATTTAATGAATCACATATGCCTTCAGTGGCTACCAATGTTGGACCACAACCTGAGATTACAAAACAATGCTTACAACATAAATCAAAGATCCGTAGATCTTCTGCTCATCGATTCAGCCTCTGGTAATAGTCTGTACTATTTTGCATTGATCTGGACCTTAGTCCTTCCAGACTTCAGTCTCCCCAGACTAAAATCTCTTTGAAAACTACATCTTCACTTGATCTCTTCTTCCTCCAACCTCTGTCTCCTAAAATGATTCTCAAAACTTCCCTTTATACCATCCACAAGCAATAACAACTCGATCAAGTCGGCAAAAGACCAACCACTTCAAGATGAAATGTGTAAACAATAACATGTCGACCCAAATCAACAAGAACACCTCCAAAATGCATAGAACTTCATGCGGATCTTTGGAAACATCGGTCAAGGCCCAAAACAACATCTCTCAATGATCCGCAAGTTACAAAAACCAACTGCAACCTGATTCATCTTCACTCTACACACTACAAGAAAAACTAGTAAGAACATACCATCACTAGAACAATACCAGAATTAATATCTCACTAGAATTAAAATCAAAATCCATGAATCTCGAACATGATAAAGACAACAAACTCAAGGTGATAAATCCAAATCCACAATGCTAAACTCTCAAACATGAAGAAATGCAGTGATCTCCAAGCAATTCCAATGCTAATGGATCCAACCAGTTTGAACTACTTCGGTGCTCCTACTCCAACTAGATGAACTACTCCAGTGCTCCTACATCAGACTCTTGGGGTTAATTGAAAAGTGAGTCCCATCACTTGATCTAGTTCGACAATTTGTTAGTAGGTACTTACAACTGCCTTAGGGGTTCGATGGTCTGACTATAGATTGTGGTTGCCTCTCCTTGGTGATCTACCTGACCAACCTACAACCTACCTCAATTGGTGATATGTTCAAGTCTCCACCCACTAACTGCCTCAAGCTCAAGCTCTAGGTTCGGCGGTCTGCCTACAAGCCTTGTACTACCTCAAAGTTTGGCAATCTGAACAAGTCCACAAGCTGCCTCAACTTCCTTTTCAACCTACTGGGTCACAACTAGAACTTCCTCCAATTGGTTCATAACTAGGTCTTCCTCCATCAACAGGTTCATAACCAGCTCTAATACAACTTGACACAGTCAAGGTAGGAAGATCCAATGAAGGACATCCCCGCCTTGCATCCTATAACACAAAACACAATGCAAGATATCGACAACTGGTAGATACAACGCGAGAGATAATTGGTAAACAGATAAAGAGAAATCCAAACTGGTAGAAGTAACACATGATATAACTGATAACTAGATAAATCAATCATTACAACCATTTAATGAATTACATATGCCTTTGATGGCTACACATGCTGGACTGTAGCCCAGGATTACAAAACAATGCTTACAACACAAATCTGAAATCCACAGATCTTCTGCTCATCTATTCGACCTCTGGTAACAGTCTATACTTTTTTGCATTGATTCAGACCTCAGTCCTTTCGGACTTTAGTCCCTCTGAACTAGAATCTCTTAGGAAACTACATCTTTTCTCGATCTCTTCTTCCTCTGAACTCTATCTCCTAAAATGATTCTCAAAACTTCCTTTTATATCATCCGCAAGCAATAACAACTCGATCAAGTCAGCCAAAGACAAATCGATTCAAGATGAAACATGTAAACAATAACATGTTGGCCCAAATCACCAAGAACACCTCCAAAATGCATATAACTTTGTGTGGACCTCTGAAAAAAGTGGTCAAGGCCCAAAACAACATCGCATAATGATCTACAAGTTATGAAAACCATCTGCAACTTGATTCATCTTCACTCCACATACTGCAAGACCAATCGGTAAGAACATACCAACACTGGAACAATACCAGAACTCATATCTCACCAGAATCAAACCCAAATGCCATGAATCTTGAACATGATAAAGACAATGAACTCAAGGTGATAAATCTAAATCCACAACGCTAAACTCTCAAAAATGAAGAAATGCAACAATCTCCAAGCAATTCCACTGCTAACTGCTCCAACCAGTTTGAACTACTCCGGTTCTCCTGCTCTAGCTAGATGAACTACTCTAATGCTCCAACATCAACTCTGTATGCGTTGTATCAAAATCTAATGAAGGCCCCCACTCTGACCTATCCCTTTATATGCGATCATATAAAGTGGTACCATGTGGCATCCCCCAAGTTTGACCAAACTATCGGTAAACACGCATCAAAATGAACCTCTCAATGATATAGGGGGTCCTCCCTATCAAGTATCTACTCAGGAGTAGGACTGGAATCTCTGTCACATCCTCCTACTATGCCTCACAATCTATGTAAGGCCTCCAAATCACTGAATCCAAATCATCAAGAACCCTCTGCCAATACTCCAGCTTCTCCAACATGGGCTGAGAAGTTGCGTTTCTATAAACAAAAAGGTAAGGCTGTCCTAGTGCTTGAGATCTCTTTGCTACCGGTCGTGTCATTGCTATATGCTCCCATGTATAGATTTGTAGCAGTGTCACCCCGGTTGATAGACTAGATGCCCTAGCATAGACCACATGATGTAAATCATGATAGAGGTGCGCCAAAATATGCACCCCCAATCATATCGGGTCCCCCGTGTAACCATTTTCTCTATCATGGAACCCCATCTCACTGCCAACCCATGAGACCTCTTGTTTGGACAAAGGAAGCCTCCTATCAATCCTGCCAATACTGATGGCAGTGGTAAATACATCTCTACCATATATTCCCAGAAGATATCCAACCTACGAATCTCCTCATCTCCAAATACCCATTGTAAAGCCGCTACCCCCACTGTTGTGTCCCGATCATACTATACCAACTCTCCCATAATCAGAACCCACAAAATCCTATATATATCCTAAGGAGTCACTATCATCTCTCTCATCAGATGGTGGAAGGTGTTGTGATCACCATGCCTCCTCTCAGCTAGTGCAGTCAATAGGCCCCTATTCGTCTAATAATCAGGCATGAACAAGAGGTGTGATAATTTGTAGGAATCAATGATTGCATGATTTGCCTGTCAAAGGTCTCCCCTCATGGAAAAGGTCTTTGGGTATCGCTCCCAAGACATCAAAACACTCGTAGGCTCCTACACCAATCATATCAACACAATGTCAACTCTATCTATCCAATCAATCAAACATCATCACTCAATCAATCAGTCATCATATCTGCTCACATGAAATTGTGATCAACCTATCAGTGACACAAGTCACAATATCAATTCAAGAGTTTCTATCACAAACTCTTATCAAACCAAGTAGGTTCATCTTAGGCTATCCTATTAGTGACCTACGTCACACTATCAATCAAGAGTTTCCATCAAGGACCTATCAAATCAAGAGGGTTAATCTTAGCCTCTCCTATCAGTGACCTAGGTCATGCTATCAGTCAAGAGTTTATATCATCAACTCTTATCAAATCAAGAGGGTTAATCTTAGCCTCTCCTATTAGTGACACAAGCCATGATATCATTCAAGCGTGTCTATCACACACTCTTATCAAAATTAGGTAGGTTAGTCTTAGCCTATCCTATTCGTGATGCAAGTCACACTATCATTTTGGAGTTTCAATCATAAACTCTTATTAATCAGGGATGCCAATCTACTCTATCCTATCAGACAATTCATCACATATCTATTGGCACTTCGAGTTTCGATCATAAACTCTTGTAAATTAGACCTATCCTATCAGTCAAAACAAATCACACAATTCAACAAATCCTATCATTATCAAAATTCAAAAATTACTAATATTTGATCCTTCAAGCTCTATCATTTATCAAAACACATTCTAAACATCATCCTAAACACTCACATAAAACTTCCATATTTCAAAAATTTGAAAATCATAAAAAAAATCAACATTATTGCAAATGTGCTAAAAGACAGCGCAGGTGCTAAAATCAAAGGCACCAACATACACTTCAAATGTGTCAAAACATTGTTCAAATGCGCTACATCAAATTTAAAATGTGCCACAACACCCATCAAATGTGCTAAAAAAACCTAAACCCTAGGGCATGTGCCAAAAAGAAAAAAAACATGCAAAAATCAAGAAAAATCTAACAAAAATACTTTAAAATTACATAAGAGGTAGAAAATTGCACTCACCGAAGTTCCATATGAAAGTGGTCTCTCGAATCAATGAACTCTCTCAAAGCGATGATGGTGGTAGGGTGGCACCATTTTGCTCTCCTCGCCTCTTCTCTCCAAGCTCCCAATCTCCAAATGACAAGTGCACAAATGAGATGTAAAGTGAGCCCTAAGGGTTTATGTAGTGGGTGGTGATGTAAGCATAGTGTGCTACCTAGATGGACGTGTGGGGCATGTGTGCATTATACTAACCATGTAATTTTGTAAACTATATCATTTTTTAATCAAGAGATCAATATCAAAAAATTTTAAAATTCAAAAAATTAAAAAAATCTAAAAATAAAAATCTTAAAAATCTAAAAAATCAGCGTCATTATCAATATTTTCTCAATTCATCTCCCAACGGGGCATCATTATCATATCAAATCCAACAATCAGTATCAATATCCAACAACCAGTATCTGAGGCAAAAAAAATCAAAAATTTTGGCAACATCATTGGGCAATTTTTCTTTGAACTAACGTGTGCACACACATCACTTCAAAGAGGGGAAAAATGTAGACGTATAAATTTGACCATCAGATTAAATAAATATTTAATTTTTATTTAAACCCTTAAATCAATTCCTCTATTAATTAAATCATATTTAATTAATCCCCCCCCCCACATTCTTCTATTCATTAAATAAATTATTTAGTTAATTTGATTGACCACATTCTAACCTTTAATTAAATAAATCATTTTTATTTAATTAAATCCCCTTTCAATTTAATTAAAATCTTTCTCCCATTTAAATAAATCAATATTTATTTAAATATCCTTCCAATGCAAGTTGTAACCACTTTTTGAAATAAATCATTTTATTTCAAATTAAATCCAAAAATATCCTCCCACTTGCATTCTCCTAACAAATCCATTTGCATGACTAATTATCTTCTAGATTCTTCTAAACCATCCTAATTAGCCTAATCCCCCTCTTAAGAATTTGCACATTCCTTAAGAGAAGGTCACTTCTCAAAAACCCCCAAAGTCTTTATAAACCATTGAAGGCTTTATGTCTTCAACAAGCTAACCTCCAAAGTATTCAATAACCATTAATGGTTAACTCAAACTTGACCCTTGGTTAGAGACTTTCTCTCTAACTTAACCCTTCTCTAACCCATGGGTCTCTTCCAGATTTCATTGCTTTGACCATGGTTATTCATTAACCCTTGCACAAGAGTTTATCCTTTGGAAGAGTTTATCCTTTGGACAAAGGGATTATCCACTAACTCAGCCCCGATCTTACCCCCTAGGGTGACCACCATGTCTTCTCAGGTATTTAATACCTCTTTTGTCTCCTCTCAAGCCATCTGATGTTGACAATTGTCACCATTTCATGGGTGAAAATTGTAAACATGGATTGAAGATCATTCAATCCTAGCCCTTGTTAAGATTAATCAATCTTAACCATGCAATTTCTCAGTTCTTCTATAAATAGGCTCCATTTCTCTCATTATTGATATATCCAAGTCTTCATGCATCCAAATTATAGTCTACTCTCATCAAGCATTTTAGCCTCTCTTTGATAATCAAACATTTTAATCATTTAATAGTATATTAATATTGCAATTTTAATCAAGAATCATGTTAGCATACCTTGTTAGTTTCTTTATCATATCATTATCTTCATCATAGCATAATATCATATCTTAGAAAGCTTTGTTAATCCATGTAGATCTAAAATAAATTGCATATAGATCATTTTCATCCCATATCGCTAGTTCTTGGAGTTGTAATTCTAAAGGTCAGTTGCTCAATAATCTTAGAGGAACCATTGAATAGAAGAATCCTTGGAGATAGAGAATAATAGAATGGCTTGGAAAGATTTCTCATTAGAAATTGTTTTTCTTTGTTAAGATCTACTCATATAATATTTTATTGGTGTGCTTGTTTGTCTTGTTCTTAACTGATCACTAACACCATTTCAGGCATATAGTGACATTTTGGTTTTGATGTGTAAAAGTTGGTTATTTTAATTCTCTAGTAGTAAGAGTGTCTATCAGACTGATCTAGAAAGTTTTCAGTGGCCTCCAAATATGCCAAAGTATATGTTGTGGTTTCGTAGACATGTTTTTGTGGCTCATGTAGTATTCTCAATTTGTTTCTTTGGTGGAGATTTTGTTCTGCAAGACAACTATATTGATTTGTGTTTGGGACATTTAGCGGTGTTATGCTTCAATGTCTAGTTCAGTTACCTTGACTGGATAATGTTCTTTGGTCTAGATATGCATTAGAGAATGAGTTAGAATTTTGTTATAGGTATCACCATTATGTGGGGAGATCTATGTGGCATAATTTGAATCAGAAGATGTCTTTTGGCTGAATTTATTTCCTATCTATATGCTATGTTTGGTAGCATCTTTGGAGGATGTGTTAGCATGTGCAGATCATAGGATTCATCTTAGAAGGTTATGTTATGATAAATTTGGGTCCCCTCTTTCTCTTAGAGTGGACTAGCTTGAGTATTTTTGGTTAAGGTGGCTAATTTTGTGCAAAAATGTTTTTTATGATTGTGGTTGACCCTCAATTAGTTTTTTTGATGAACTATCTTATATTTAATGAGTGTAATTGTATGAGTTAAGCATGGGATGGAGTTTAAATTGATGAGAAGCGTATACGAATGATATATAAGGATATTTGAGAGATAAAATGAGTGAAATTTAGTAAACATATTTGAAGATGATATATTCTATGAGAGTGCATTGAGATAGTGATAGTGGTCAAAGAAGTTTGCCATAATGTCAATCACTTCGTAATGATGTTCAAGGATAATTTCATGTTCAAAAGATCCTTCTGATGCACTGCAAAAAGGATGTTAGGAACACAAGACAAGTCATTCAAACGTTACTGGTAGTTAGTATCAATCAACAACGAAAGATGAAAGAAATTACAATCCTAAGCATGTATATCAAGAGAGATATCAAACATTTTATAGAAAACACACAAAAATGGAGGGAAGACACTAAACCCTCCCAAATTCTCTCCATAATGCTCATAGCTACTCCTCCCTTGTTCCTCTCCTCTCCAAGTTCCACATGAGTGTAGCCCTCAGCTTTTTGCACTACTATAGATGTCTTATGGAGATTTAAGATTTATGAATAATAAAGATAAAAGATTATGCAAATGCAAACAAACTAGATATGAGAAAATACCTAATTAATCTATATTGATTTTAACCAAAATAACAAACTAGATATGATTTTTCTCCTAAATGCTCTCTAAATTTTACTATAGGTTAGATGCATACAAGATTTATGGATCTGGATTAAGAAGGAATGGGATCTATTTTAGGGAAAATGGAAAAATGGATGGTTGAGATTGAGTAATCTCAATAAGGGTTAGGATTGATGGGTTTATGATGCATGTGAGGGATTTCAACCCAATCCCAGGATGACAAATGTCATCATGAGATGGGCTTGAGAGGAGAGGGAAGAAGCATTAAATTCTTGAGATGACATGAAGGTTAGCTTGGGAGGTAAGGTTAGGCTTGAGTTGAATGAATAAAGCCTTTATCCAATGAATAATGCCTTTATCCAATGGACAAACTCTTGTGCAAGAGTTAGTGGGGATAACCATGGTCAAAGCAATGAATGCTTGAAGAGACCGATGAATTAAATGGAGGTTGAGTTAGAGGGAAATTCTCTAACCATGTGTGTGAGTTGAGTTAACCATTAATGGCTATGTAAGAGCCATAAATGGTCATGTAAGAACCATTAATGGTTTGGAAGACTTTAGGGGTTAACTTGTTGGAGACATAAAGCATTTAATGCTTTTCAAAGACTTTGGAGGCTTTGAGAAGTGACTTCAAGTTGCTTAGGAATGTGACAATAATTAGGGGATGGGTTTAGGCTAATTAGGAATGGTTTAGAAGAATCTAGAATGGATTAGAAGAGTCTAGAATGGGTTTAGGATGCAAGTGGGTTTGGCGGGTGAGGGAAAATAGGATTTTAATTAAAATAAAACTACTTTATTTCAACAAAATAAGTGCAACTTGCACTTGTAGGAGAATGCAAGTGGGGGTAGTTTAGGGATTTAAATAAGTATTTGATTATTTATTTAAATGAGGAAAGGGGGTTAAATTAAATAAATATGTTTTATTTATTTAATTGATTTAGAGTGTGGCTTAGTGAATTAATTTAAATAAATTGAATAATTTATTTAGTTAATAAAAGAAGAGGTTGAGGATGAAATTAATTAAATATTAATTTAATTAACTGATTATTGATGGTTAAATATTCAAATAAATATTAAATATTCATTTAATTAAGTGGACAGATTTATGTGACTACATTTGCCCCTCTTTGAGACAGTACGGTTTATCACGTCATTTCAAAGAAAGAAAAATAGATGTGAAGAAATATGCCCCATAAAAGTTAAATTAGTGGGTGGTATGCCCCCTTGAGAGATGGGCTAAAAAATTTCAAAAAAATGGGCGATCTCTCAAAAAAGAGAAAGAAGTTGGGGGGAGATAAAATAGAAGAAGTTAGAAAGAATGGTGAAAGAATGGAAGAAATCAGAGTGAATATGGAGAAATGGAAAGCCAGTGAGTACCCTTAGGTCATGCAGGAGATACGATGCAAATGTAGTGTGTTCTTTTGATTGATACTGTACAATTGATTAAAATTTGTTGGACAATCTAGTGCAATCGGTTGAATTGCCCCGATTGAGTCAAAGCATGATAGTTGATGTCAGTTGTTCACTTAGACATGATAAAGTCTGAGTAAGCAAGTCAAAGTGACCTATTGTGACTTAGACAATTGATGTAATTGTCCGATGAAGTCAACATATCTGAAGCAAAATACTCATTGATACTTAGACAATTGATGTAATTATCCATTTTGATTGTGTTTGATTGGTTGATCAATTGATAGTGTTTGCATTGTAGGTTGGTTGTGATGAATCATAGAAGCCCCATTGAGACAAGGCAATTGTGATAAATGCTTGTTGTAGTCTAGGATTTCCATAATTGATTACCTGATGAGACCAAAATATACTTGATCAAAAAGTATCTGTTGATAGTCTAGGTGTGTGTGAGTCGATGTTCCTATGTAGACAAAGTAACTTGCTTAGCTTAAAGGATGAATTAGGATGGGAAACAGAGCCCCTCCTATCAGAGATGGACGATGATGAACATGGCTTGATTGGGTTGATGGGAACTGATGAAGGGATTATGATGATGACCTAGATGGGGAGGGTGAGTGGGGGGGATTCAATGTTAGATAGAAGATATGGAGGACTTAGGACTCATTCCTATGGAAGAATATTGAAAAAGAGAGTATCCATTGTCATTACTATGTATGAATGATATTCAACTATATGGATGTATGGATGGATGAAATGCAATGAAATTCAATATATACAGATGAGATGAAATCATGATCCATAGATTATTCACAATGCTTAATTTTCATCATCGAGCATGGTAGTATCGTTCTTAGCTGAGGTAGCAGGAACCAAGTTTTGAGAATTTCACCTGTAAGAAAGCAGCATAGACAAGGAAAAGTTACCCTCCATTCTGGTACATGCGCAAATGGTCGAGGTATACGTTGTAGTCAATAAGCCATAGTGATCCATGACTATATTTTGCATAGGATCATGTAGCTTAGTGAACTTCCCACGTAGACACCATTAATACATGTCCTAGAACTTCATTGGAATAATCCGTAGATAACAAACAAAGAAGAAAAATATCAGGAGTTATCACGACTATTCTAATCACTTGTGGATATCTTGGAGTGGCGTAGGAACCTGATATGAATAAATAAATAACTAACAAACTGACCAAGTACTTGGTAGCTTAAAAATAATTTTCTTGTCAAAGAAAATGTTACCATGTCTTATCTGTGAGGAAAGATGCGTCCTTGTGAAGACAGTTGTGCGTAGATGTTTTGATTGGTTGGTTGATTTGATAAGTGATCATCGTTTGAGTAGCTCAAAATGTTTGTTTGGTGTTTGTTGTGATGTGTATGTACAAAGAATATTATATGTTGCAATTTTTTTTATTGATATTTGATGTTTTATCATGTTTTTGGATTTTGTGAGAGTTTTTGAATGTTTTTGGTATATTTCCAGCCAATTTTGAATGACGAACTTAATGAATCACAAGTAATGTAGAATCCACTTCCATCAGTAGGTTTAAGAGTATTGTCCCCAATTAGATGTTGCAATGAAAGTGGGATGCAGGACACATGAAGTACTAACCCTAAGTGCAGATCAATAACAAGCCATGGTATGAATAGCAGATGAATGGATGCAATGGATGTGATCACAACAAGTCTGAAAGACAATGGAGCCATAACTTTTATGAGTGGCACTTGTTTGCCAGGTTTTCATCATCACACTTACCCAAGGTTCCACCATAGTGGTTTTCACTATTTGGATGCATGATTTTATTTTTTACTATTTTCTTAATCTATTTGAATTTTCTTCAGGACATTTTTCTGATTGTTTTTGGTATTTTTCAGATATAGTTGGAGGAGCTTGATGTTTTGTGTAGATTATGTATGAAACCGTTTGAGGTGCATGTTGTTGATTGGATCTACTAGCGGTTCCACTTCTGAAGTTTCCAACTAATATGCCCCAGACCCAAATACAACAGTGATAACATACAGACCCAACCAGTTGGATTCAAACTTGTCCTGATGTTCTCTGTTTGGCTAGTTGCGAGGATTCTCCTTGAGAACAAGATCACCTACCTCAAATGTATGAGTTTTAACCCGATGATTATAGCTTCTACTCATGTGTTGTTGATAGGATTTTAAGTGGTTATATGTAGTTTGTCTTTGTTCATCAAGAAGTTCCAAGTCCTGAAGACAAGAGACCCGGTATGCTTCATCATCTATCAGATTGTGCAAAGAGACCCATAGGGATGGTATTTCAACCTCAATATGTAGGATGGCTTCTGATCCATAGACCAGTGAGTAGGGAGTTGCACTTGTATGGTTTCAAATGCTAGTTTGTTAGATGCTTCGGCTTGACCATTGCCTTATCGGTAATAAGGGGTGGAAAAGCGGTGTTGAATGTGAAATTTCTCATAGAGCTCACGGACATCTTGATTTTTTAAAGGAAGGTCATTATCTATGATGATGGACATGGGTACACCATACTAGTAGATGATTCAATTAAGGATGAATGAGGTGATCTACTTATTGATGACTTGGGTAAGTGGAACAACTTCAATCCACTTTGTGAAGTATTCAGTGGCGGTAATGATAAATTTATGGCCATTGGATGAAGATGGATGGATTTTACCCACAAGGTCAAGTCCCCATTGACAAAAGGGCCATGGTGTTGTGATTGGTTGCAATTCCTGTGTTGGTGCATGTATGAGGTCTCCGTGAACTTGGCACTTCTTGTATTTTCTGACAAAATAGTAGGAGTCTTTTTCCATGGTGGGCCAATAGTATCCAGCCAACATGATTTTCTTTGCTAGCAAAGGACTGCTTGAGTGAGCCCCACAAATTCCTTCATGTACCTCTTCCAAGGCCTTTGTTATCTCATCTTGTTCTAGACATCAAAGGAGAGTACCATCAAGACTTCACCTGTATAGGGTTTTGGCAATGATGGTGTATCGAGTGGTTTGGTGGATGAAGGTTTTTTGTTGGTTATTGGATTGGTTCGGAGGAAGTGTGTGATCAGGGAGGTAAGTGAATAATTCACTATACCATGGGGATTTGGAACTAACAAGGCGACATATCATTTTAGTTTTGGGGATATCATATGCAGGGATCCAAAGATGTTCTACCAAGAACTCGTAGCGTGTCGAATTTTGTGGAAGATCTAAGAGAGATGCAATTATAGCCATTGCATCGGCAGCTCGATTTTGACCTCTAGGTACTTGCTCAAATATGATAGCTATAAATGATTATTTGTAACTACCCACCATCCTTTTATATGGCATGAGCTAATCATCCTTAGTTTTGTACTCATCGGTGACTTGTCAGATGATTAGCCAAGAATCTACATATACTTGTAGCTCTTTTAGATTCCATTGTATAGACAATCTGAGTCCTATGATTAAGGCCTCATATTATGCTATATTATTGGTGCATGGAAAAGTGAGCCTGTATGATTTCAGGATGTTGTCATCTTGAGGTGTGATGAAAAGAATACCTACCCTCGAGCCATGTCTAGTGTATGAGACATCAAAATAGAGCTTCCAAGGTTGTGTAGCTATGATCATGAAGATCTCTTCATCTGTAAAATTGGAAACAAGAGGATGGTCACCTGCAAGGGGTGCATCAGCCAACTGATCTACAATAGCTTGCCCCTTGATAGCATTGTGGTCCACATACTCTATATCAAATTTACTCAAGATCATAACCCATTTGGCCAAGCAACCTATTAATGTTGCCTTGCTGAGTAGGTATTTGAGTGGATTGGATTTTGGCGATGAGTTGTACCTTGTGCATTAACATGTAGTGCCTCAATTTGGTGGCTGATAAGATAACTACTAGGCAATCTCGCTCAATAGGTGTGTAATTGAGTTCATAGCCTACCAATGTGCGAGAGATATAGTATACAACACATTCTTTTCCTTTTGCATTGTGTTATGCTATCAATACTCCTAATGTCATATTTGTAGCTGAAATATATAGCAATAGAGGTCTGCTTGGATCTGGTGGAATCAGCAAGGGTGTATGCATTAGGTAGTCTTTAAGCATTTGGAATGTTTGCTGGCACTTTGTATCCCATTAAAAGTGGATATTATTGTGTAATATATGCATGAAGGGATGATACTTATCAACCAATTGTGAAATGAATCTCCGAATTGATTATAGCTGCCTTTGTAGTGTCCTTAACTGACTGATGTTCTTTGGAGGCGGCATGTCCATGATTGCTTTGACTTTCACCAGATCAACTTCAATGCCTTTGCTTGAGATAATATATCCTAGGAGCTTCCCTGAGGTTACTCCAAAGACACATTTCTTTGGATTGAGATGAACATGATATTGCTCTAATCTATCAAAGATTTGACCCAGTATTGCCAGATGACCTTCTCTTGTTAATTATTTAGCTAGTAAATCATCGACATAATCTATTGGCAATTGACACTCATTGGATTAATTTTGTTGTTATTGATGGCAACAAGATCTGATGGAAGTCTTAAATTGGCACTAGGAAGCATATACCGACAGATACCAACTTTGGAGCATTCAGGGCTACACTGACACCGATACTGGCACCAGCACCGACACCGACATCGACATCAATACTTCTTTGGAAGCTGACATCAAGGAGGATTTACTTAAATCATTTTGTAATTATTATTGTCAAGGCCAACATTGAATATCTTTTATAAATGTATTGTAAGCCGACATAAGGCATATCATTTGTAATAGGTATATAGGTCAGTCTGCTAGGTTATTTTTATATAAGTGATGTGATAGATGATATGTGTGGATTTAGGAGAATATAGTAGAGCTGTATGATGCAAAATATATGTATGAAGATCATTTTGTATGTGAGTATTATATCATGCAATGATATGTAGATAGCTTGGAATGAATTCTTGTAGGAGAAGAGATACCCATAGTAGTTCAAGGTTTATGAACTGGTATAGAGTAGAGACAAAACTAGAACTCTATTTGGCATAGCAGATGCATTCTTGAGTTCATTTTTAGTAACTTACTTTAGCAGAAAGCTTGTAGTCAGTGAGGATCTTTAGTGATGAGCAGTATGCTCCAGGTAGTGTTCCTTCCTACAAGTGTAGGCCCCTATTATATGTAATATCTTTTCATATGGCCAGTGAACTAATATTGTGGGTCACAAATCCCACCCTGTTTTTTCCTCATTGAGTTTTTTCACGTATAAATCCTATGTTATGGTGTTCATTTATGTGGATGGTTTATTTTCTTCTTGTTATAGGTTTATTTGTTTATCGATTTATATATGCATGGTATAAAAGGATAAAAACTATTCATTCCGACAGAACATTGATTCACCCCCCCCCTCTTAGTGTTCTTGGATCCCAACAATTGGTATCAGAACTTGGTACCTCAAAAAAAGTTTAACAGCTTGAGGAAGATCCTAAAACTGGAATCTTTGAACATGCCTATGGAGAAGCAACTTGAGATGGCTCTTGAGGATTATGATGCTAAAAAGATGAAGAACTTGAAATTGCAAGAAGAATTGAATTCTGGAAATGAATTCAATCTTATCCAGCAAGAAAGGTTATCATCTGCTCAAGCCAAGAGAAAAGAACTTTTGCAAAAATCGGATGATGAGGAGAAGAATACTGTTAAGGAACAATGTCATAAATTAAGTCAAGAAAACTTGCTCATGAAGAATGAAATAGAAGATCTGACTATGAGGTTATCTAAAGATATTGAGGATAGAAAGAAGAAGGAAGATAATCTTGTTATATTTCTTAAGAACAAATTTGATGAATGTGGCAGATGGACTAATGAGAATAATCTGTTGAGAACTGATTTGGCACACTCCTAGAATAATGAACTAGAACTTGAAAGACAAATAACTACTTTGAGAGATGATCTGACTACTGCAAGTGAGTATAAAGAAAAGTTTAGGATTAGTGCTGCACAATTGGATGACTTACTACAAAGATAAAGACAGATTGATGATTCTAGAGGACTTGGATTTGTACAAGGTGAAAGCTCTAGTACTATAAATGAAGATCAGACAACCGGTATGCAAAACTCATCAAAACAGAGGAAACCGATAAGGCAATCTAATGCTTATAAATTCAATGGTAGGTGTTTTGTTTGCAATAAATTTGGGCATGTGGATAAACAATGTAGAAATAAAGCAAATCAAAACTACAATTCTGTTCCCGGTCAATGTACAAATTGTAAGAAATATGGTCATAGATAAGAAGATTGCAGAATGAATGTTAAATGTCATTCATGTGGAAAGTTTGGACATTTTGATAATCAGTGTAGGTCAAGAAATGATACTGGATATGTCAAAGCAATTCAGAAGAACAATGTTACATGTTATGCATGCAACAAAATAGGTCATATTGCTAAGTATTGCAGAAGCAAGACTCAACCGGTTAATAATGATAAAGAAAATGAGAAAGGAAAGCAAAAGGTAGATGAAACACAATAAGCTCACACCAAGAGATGGGTTATAAAATTTGAAGAACCAAGTGGAGATGGATCTACACCAGAAACTCCATCGGTAGAACAGTGTATTCCTCCACTGATAGGAAATTTCACCGATAACTAAGGAATAAGCCTTAGGGGTTGGCAAAGTCACTACTAAAATTTGCATATTACCCCAAAAGAGACATAAGGATATTTGAAAGTTGTGTTCATCATCGATGAAGGTTCACCCGACACATGACTGTGAAACCTACATCTATAGGGTTGTTGGTGAAGCATTTATTATAAAAAATTAGGCTTTTATTTGCTGATAAAAAGGGGTAAGTGAATTCATTTTCACTCACCAAGCATTCAAGCATTCAGAGCGAAGTAAAGGCGAGTTAAGAGTGAGCAAAAGCATTGTGAAAATATTTTTGAGCAGTTATCTGAAGCACTCAATCTTCCATTGATATTCATTTTTAGGTATTTTTCGAAATGGCATCTGGATCTTTAGCCCCTACTTTTATTGCAAATCCCACCATTGTCGAAGTCAAGGATAGGTTAAGGCCAGTATTTAAGGAGGTTCCCAAAATTGCTAAAAAGGAAGACTCTGCGGGAGTATTTTCTAGGGTTCCTGATGGCGTAATGTATGTTGAAGATGTGAGGGCATACATTCACTACACCCTTGAGGATTTGGGCACAAAAGAAATCAAAAGCATATATCAAATTGTGATACTGGGAGACTCTGGAACCATCAAACCGGAATATAAAGAAATTGAGGATATAGGGTTAACCGGTATTCTGTACATACTGGAATTCAAAGATGAGGTTATTAGATATGTTTTGAGTAGAGTTCACAACAAATTTATTTGGCTAGATAGTCCTTACATGATCATGAAGGAGGCTATTCAAGATGTCACCGGTTTACTCAGGGTCGGACAAGAACCTAGAAAAAAAAATTCCAACACAGAGGTCGAGAAACTCACTGGTGCAACACTTGATAATAGATCAATGAGGGTCAGCACAATCACTGACACAGATATAAAGTTTGCAAGCATGATCATAGGTTACAAGGTAACTCAATCCAACTAATTGAATTTTGTTTTTAGTTCATGTATTCATGCTGCATATCAGATGCTAAGGAACAATGTGAAGTATGATTTATGTGAATGGATGAGGAGTGAGTTGATGTTAAACCTTGGTAAGATCAAAGGAATCTAGAAAGGAACTTTTAGATATGGAAACTTGATTGTTTGTTTAATACTTTACTTCCTAAATGAGCTACCCGATTTAGGGAAGAAGCATTGGGCTCATGACATACCGGTAGGTATGCAGATCAAGGAAGAAATCACCAATCTTGGTACCGATAGAGATGAGAAACTTTGGGGGTATTTTAAGACTTTTAAAGAAAACATGAGGCAAAGGGAGATAATTTTAAAGAAGATTGTGAAGTATTCCACTGATATCTATTTCATGGTAAAAACTGATGAAACCCATATGGAAATAGTTGAACCTAGGAAATCTAGATCACTCAGCTTGGATATGAGGTGGATGATATCATTTTTGAACTCTATACAAAGATGCTATTAGATGCCCCATTAGATGATAAAACAAAAAATTTGGTACAGCAAGAGAGAAGGCTCTTGAAGTGAAAACCAGTTTTAACAGGAAGAGAAGAGAAAAGAAAATAGAAAAGATGTATGCATATATACAAGATGTGATTTATAAGATAGACACTCAACTGGGTTCTAAATCCAAACAAGATACTAAACTAATAGAGGTTGGTACTGCAGAAGTGAAGAAGCCACAAGTTCACATTCCCCCTATCACTTCTAATTTTGATTCTAAGGATAATGAACCTCTGGCTTTTAGAAGGGTACAAAGGAAGAATATGGTAAAACTAGCGGTGGAGAAGAAGAAGTAAGAGCCTAGGAGGAGACTTGTTTGAAATAAAACTGAGCCTACTGCACCTCCACCACCCACAAGGAAGCCTATGCAAAAGAGGAAACCAGTCACACTGGCAACCACAAGCAAAAAGAAGAAGGGTTATGATACTGGAACCGGTAAGACCACAATGACCTTGTTGGAATTTTGAGTTTGTTGGTATTTTGTATCAAGATTTCATTAATGATATGTTGTCATTGATGTCAATTGAATCGGTAACTGGTATTCATGTTATTGCTGATATTGTTGTTTTTGATATTGGCCTTAAGTTTGTGAGTTGAACCGATGTAAAGGGTTAAACCTTTCTATGTTATGTAACCGGTAAACCCTATCAGTTGTTAAACCCTAATCAACCAAGTTTTTTGGTTTGTTATCTAATAAGCGGTAATGATGGAGACACGTGTGATCATTTGGTTAAGGAGATATTCAAATCATTTTTGTGCATTTGTTCTTTTCTAGGGAAGGAGCAAAGTGGATTGCATCTAATGCACAATGCGTGATGAGTTACAAAGTCCAATAGAGTGGTGATCATGGAGTGGCTAAAATTATCTTGAAGAATGTGAAGAGATTGTCATAATTTCTAATGGTAAAGATTGTACCAACTTGTTTTTAATCTCGATGATGAGAATTAGGTTTTTTTTGTGTTACCGACCTAATTGATTTCTATTTAAGGTTGATGAAGTTGTTTGTTAAGGTTGTTGGAAAGGTTGGTAGAAAACCTGTTGAGTGTCTAGTTGCCAAACCGCTGAATGGATCTACACTTTGAGTGAAGGCAGACTGAAGGTTATAGAAGGATCTGATCAAGCAAAAGTAGTGCTATTCAGACAGATCAACTAAATTGTTGTTTTCTAACAATTATAGTAGAAGTTAAATCCCTTAACTGGGTAAGCTCTAACAAGCTTGGTTACTCATTAAATCCTCTAACAAGGTGGTCCATTAGCTTGGACTCTTAAATCCTCTAGTGAGGTTACTCTTAACAGGGTATTGTGCTTCTGACAAGGCATATTTGCAAATCCCTTAACCGGGTGATTCCTAATCGGAATTAGTTCTTAACAAGAGTTATTGTAAAGCTCTAATAGGCTTTGGCTCCTAATAGGGTAAAATTTGAAAGAGTTCAGATAGCTATCCTTGTGAGTCTCATCTCACTGTGGTTTTTTACCTATTTGGGTTTTCCATGTATAAACATTTGTGTCAAGTGGTAAATGCTTTTGTGGTTGTGATCTTATTTATTGATTTGGTTAATCTTTGATAAGGCATGTTAAGTAGAAGCATTAAGAGATGAATATGTTGAGTTATGATTAAGCATTGTTGATATTCACAATATTGAAGTTGTTTTCTATTAAAGTTGTCATAATAGTTAAACTGGTTGATGTCAAGTATTCTTATGAATATTGACCTTGACTAGGATATGATTACTTTGTTTGACTAAGTTTGAGTTTATGAACTTTGTATCAGTTTTTCAATATATTGATTCACCCCCCCCCCCCTCTCAGTATTTTATTGGATACTTATTCTTTCATCATACCATCAGACCTGTGTTGAGCTTATTGATGAAATTACAAAAGATGGAATAGTGAAAAATATATCAAAGTATTATGAAGATTTAGAAGAGAATGAGCAAAATGAATTAGAAGAGGCTATTTTGTTATATAAAGACATCTATAAGAAAGCCTTAGTTGAAATTTTGAAGGAGATACCTTTATCATTGTATAATAAACTTGAAGCTAGGAGACTTGATAGTTTCAAGAGAGATAGGAAGATTAAAGAAGTTACACTTTTGGAATTGTGTGGTGCTGTAAATAATGAAGAAATGAAAAGATGTATAGACACTGCAAATAGGACAATTTTCAGTAGTAAATCTTGGCAGATAAGCCTTATGTTGGGGAGAGTAAATGAGGTGGTAAATGAGACAAGTAAGGGATGGACCAAATTCTTTCTGGGAAAACCTAGACTTTCTCACATCTCAAGAAGAATTTGCAAGGGAAACAACTTCCACCATTCCTGACAAATCAAAAGGGAAGGGTATTTTGGGCAGTTCAACTCTAGTTTTGACACAATTGGTAGTAAATATAGATATTTAGACACAATCGACAGTTAAGGAGAGTGTACAGTCTATACTGGCATAGACCATTTTTGAGGAAGGCAATGTACAAAAAATTGGAAATATTGTGTATAATACTCCACCCGTAGTAACCGACACTGCACCAAGTAGTGAAGCCATCAATGCAAAAGAGGTTGAGATGGATAAGGTAAAAGAAACTGAGTCCATACCAGTAGGTAAAAATGATTCTTCAGCAAAGGTTTTGGCAATTGACACTTCTCAGGTTGAGAAGAAATTAGTCTTTGAGTTGAGTCCAACTGAATTAATGATGATGGCTACTCAAAAATTACTGAAGCAAGGTACTGTAGATAAAGGATTAATTGATCAATTGGTCTTAGTATCGCACAGACTAATACCTGACTATCAAATTAAAGATGGAGCAAGCCCTTCCAGTAAGCTCAAGACTCTAACAATTTTCAATCTTCAAGGCAGATTGCAGACCGACAGGCTTTGGACAATTTCACAGCAGCAAAAAGAACAACTTTTGATTAGATTATAGAAACAGAGAAGAGGAAAATTGGGGAAAAACTTATTCCTATTGAGGTTTGTTTAAAACAATGTACAAATATCTATAGAGTGTGTTGTAACATAGAGAGTCTTACAACTAATGTAGATAGTAGATTGAAGGAGTTATATGATAAGATGGCTAAAATTGCCAACTCTTTTGATGGATTGACTGCATTGACCACATCTGTTGATGGAAAAAATTTGTCCTTGGAGAACCAAATTTTTGCTTTTGAGAAGGAGAGAGATAAAATGATGAGAAGAGAAAGAAATCTAAGAGGATTGGTAAGTCCTAGATTAGATTCATTGGGTGTTCACAAGAAAGAGTGCATGGACATGATAGCTAAACCCACACCGATAGATATCCAAGAGAAGAAAATACTTGCCCACTTACTAAGTGTACTTGCATCTATTTCTAATACTTTCAAATCTGGATGGGATACATATCTTCAGTTATTGCAAAAGGTATACCCAGAAATCCTGAAGATGACTAAACTCTAGTGAAACTAACAATATTCTTTTATTCTTTCAATTCTTTCACTGATATTTGGCATTAATGTCAAAGGGGGAGTATGTACATATGTGAAAAATATCAGTGAAAAATATCAGAGAAACACATTGGAAGGATATCAGATGGAGTGTATTGCTCAAGGGGAGCATACCGGCAGGGAGTTCATTTTTCACATGAGTGTTGCCATCAATGTCAAAGGGGGAGATTGTTGGAAATTGACACTCATTGGATTCATTTTGTTGTCATTGATGGCAACAAGATCTGATGGAAGTCTTAAACCGACACTAGGAAGCACATATCGACAGATACCAACTTTGGAGCATTCAGGGCTACATTGACACTGACACCAGCACCAATGTAAATACTTCTTTGGAAGCCAACATCAAGGAGGATTTACTTAAATCATTTTGTAATTATTATTGTCAAAGCCAACATTGAATATCTTTTGTAAATGTATTGTAAGTGGACATAAGGCATATCATTTGTAATAGGCATATAGGTTACTTTGCTAGGTTATTTTTATATAAGTGATGTGATAGATGATATGTGTGGATTTAGGAGAATATAGCATAACTGTATGATGCAAAATATATGTATGAAGATCATTTTATATGCGAGTGTTATATCATGCAATGATCTGTAGATAGCTTGGAAAGAATTCTTGGAGGAGAAGAGGTACTGGTAGTAGTTCAGGGTTTATGAACCATTACAGAGAAGAGATAGAACCAGAACTCTATTTGGCATAGCACATGCATTCTTGAGTTCATTTTTAGTAACTTACTTTAGCAGAAAGCTTGTAGTCAGTGAGGCTCTTTAGTGATGAGCAGTATGCTCTAGGCAGTGTGCCTTCCTGCAAGTGCAGGCCCCTATTATATGTAATATATTTTCATTTGGCTAGTGAACTGATATTGTGGGTCACAAATCCCACCATGGTTTTTCCTCATTGAGGCTTTCAGCATATAAATCCTATGTGTTATGGTTTTCATTTATGTGGATGGTTTATTTTCTTCTTGTTATAGATTTATTTGTTTACTGGTTTATATATGCATGGTATAAAAGGATAAAAACTGTTCATTTTGGTAGAACACTGATTCACCCCCCCTCTCAGTGTTCTTGGATCCCAACATAATCTTCCATTATGGTGTGCATCATGTCATGGAAAATGGTAGTCATATCTCTTTGATACGTTTCCCCATCATTCTTCAGACCAAATGGCATCACATTCCAATAGTAGGTTCCCCATGGGCATGTGAAAGCAGTTTTATGTTGATCCTCTGGAGCAATCTTGATCTAGTTGTACCTTGGAAATCCATCCATAAGAGAAATCATTGCATGACCCTCTCTTTGATTGACAATCATGTTGATTTTTGGTAAGGGGAAGTCATCTTTATGTCATGCCTTGTTCAAATCTCTGAAGTCTGTACAGATACAGATGCCCCCATTAGGTTTGTCGATAGGTACAATATTGGAGATCCAATCTGCATAATTGATTGGTTTGATGAAACCAACATCCAAGAGCTTTTTGAGCTCCACTTTGACAAGGACAACAATCTATGGGTGCATCTTTCTGAGCTTTTGTTTAACAGCTTCATCTCCTTCTACCAAGGTTAGGTGATGCATGACCAAATCAGGATCTAAGCCAAGCATATCTGCATAAGACCATGCAAAGTTGATTTGATGATTCTGGAAGAATTCCACAAATTTTGGCCATTCCTCTGGAGGTAGTAGAGATGCCAAATGTATTTGGTGAGGAGTCTCAAGGGTCCCCACATTGAATTCTTTTTTTTCTTTGATTAGGATCGTCGATCGCTCCTAATTTTTACTAGAGGGGAGGATGTCAAACCTTTCATCCGTAAACACCTTAGAGAGCTTTTCACCTTTGAATACACTCTTTATTTTTACTTTTTTGGGTTCAATAAGTGACACTGTGTGGTTTTCACTAGAAGATCCATGTTTTATTGTGATATTTTTGTAGTTGAAAGGTTTGTCATCTGCCCCAAAGTACACTACGCTATTAAGTTTGATGGAAAATCTAGCTTTATGATCACCGCTTGGTATGTTATACCGTATTTCTAAAAAGTTGATGAGAGCCTCATTGTTCACCAAATGATGCACTGCAAAAAGGATGTTAGGAACACAAGATAAGTCATTCAAATTTTAGTGTTAGTTAGTATCAATCAACAATGAAAGATGAAAGAAACTACAATCCTAAGCATGCATATCAAGAGAGATATCAAACATTTTATAGAAAACACACACAAAATGGAGGGAAAAAACTAAACCCTCCCAAATGCTCTCCAAAATGCTCATAGCTGCTTCTCCCTTGTTCCTCTCCTCTCCAAGTTCCACATGAGTGTAGCCCTCAACATTTTGCACTACTATGGATGTCTTATGGAGATTCAAGGTTTATGAATAATTAAGATAAAAGACTATGCAAATGCAAGCAAACTAGATATGAGAAAATACCTAATTAATCGATATTGATTTTAACCAAAATAACAAACTAGATATGATTTTGCTCCTAAATGCTCTCTCAATTTTACTATAGGTTAGATGCATACAAGATTTCTGGATCTGGATTAAGAAGGAATGGGCTCTATTTATAGGAAAAATGTAGAAATGGATGGTTGAGATTGAGTAATCTCAATAAGGGTCAGGATTGATGGGTTTATGATCCATGTGAGGGCTTTCAACCCAATCCTAGGATGACAAATGTCATCATGAGATGGGCTTGAGAGGAGAGGGAAGAAGCATTAAATTCTTGAGATGACATGAAGGTTAGCTTGGGAGGTAAGGTTAGGCTTTAGTTGAATGAATAAAGCCTTTATCTAATGAATAATGTCTTTATCCAATGGACACACTCTTGTGCAAGAGTTAGTGGGGATAACCATGGTCAAAGCAATGAATGCTTGAAGAGACCCATGAGTTAAATGGAGGTTGAGTTAGAGGAAAAGTCTCTAACCATGTGTGTTAGTTGAGTTAACCATTAATGGTTATGTAAGAGCCATAAATGGTCATATAAGAACCATTAATGGTTTGGAAGACTTTAGGGGTTAACTTGTTGGAGACATAAAGCATTTAATGCCTTTAAAAGACTTTGGAGGCTTTGAGAAGTGACTTCAAGTTGCTTAGGAATGTGACAATAATTAGGGGATGGGTTTAGGCTAATTAGGAATGGTTTAGAAGAATCTAGAATGGGTTAGAAGAGTCTAGAATGGGTTTAGGATGCAAGTGGGTTTGGTGGGTGAGGGAAAATAGGATTTTAATTTAAAATAAAATTACTTTATTTCAATAAAATAGGTGCAACTTGCATTTGTAGGAGAATGCAAGTGGGGGGTAGTTTAGGGATTTAAATAAGTATTTGATTATTTATTTAAATGAGGAAAGGGGGTTAAATTAAATAAATATGTTTTATTTATTTAGTTGATTTAGAGTGTGTCTTAATGAATTAATTTAAATAAATTGAATAATTTATTTAGTTAATAGAAGAAGAGGTTGAGAATGAAATTAATTAAATATTAATTTAATTAACTGATTATTGATGGTTAAATAATCAAATAAATATTAAATATTCATTTAATTAAGTGGACAGATTTATGTGACTACACATTCTTAGATTGGTTTTTCTCTTCTTTCTATTGTTCTCCTTTGGTAGTGTTTTGTATCTTGCCTTGAAGCAGCATTCCTTAGCTATGCAAGTCAATGTATCTTACCTTAAGGTAGTGTACCTTAGATTTGCAAGTATTTTCTAGGTGTTGTTACTCCTTGATAGTAAGTCTAAAACATTCAATCATTTCTATTCATATTGCGAGTTTGATTCTCACTATGTTTTTTACCAATTTGGGTTTTCTATACAAATCTAGTGTTCATATGTTAATGGTTAATGTGTTGTTAAATGATTAGAAGCAATTTATAGTTAATTTGTTTTAAAGTTTTAGACTGATTCACCCCTTCCTCTCAATCTTGTCGTGGGTTCAACAATTGGTTGTTAGCAACAATAACGAAGGAAAACTAAGAGGGGGGGGGGTGAATCATTTTTCACCGGATCTACAAACTTAATCACAAATACAAATCTGATAAACTGCAACAATAACAAAAATAAGAAAATTGATAACACAACACACAACACTAGGATTTTCACGTGGAAAACCTGGTTAAGGGAAAAACCACGGTGGGAACCTACCCACAATAAGATGATACTTTGTAGTAGTATGTGTAAATATTACAATGGGGAAAGCACATGCATCGAGACACACTTCCTAGAGCTCACTTCTCAAAAGATAGTGACCCAGAAGGCTACAATCCTCAAGGAAGTCTCACTAATTTACAACAAGATTCGAGCTACAATCCAGAAGGAATGAACTGCAATAATAATATCTTCAAATGCCCGATGACAGTTCCAGTTAAGCACAATTGTCTTCTCTGCAACACCAATCTCTGCTCAATACACCACACCAAAAGATGAATTCTTGTTCGCACATATGCCACTCTCTGATATGGCATTCACAACCTCGACACCTAACTTACATGACAATATCACCTATTTATACAATTCATCAACCTTGACAACAAGGTCGGCTAAACCCTCATCTCACAATTACAAAATTACGTCACATGATACAAAGATCGACCATTGGACCAATATAATGATACATGACATAACATGAACCTAAATCAAATCTCCAAACATGCAACACCACTAGAAATCACACCAAGATCAATCGCAACATGCTACACCACCAAGAAAACCACATAACATGAAGAGCATCATCGGTTCAACAAAATCACCAAAAAATAACACAATGATCAATGCGCATCATCAAAACAAATAGGAACAAGCATGTTAGAATCATCAGAGACAATTGCACCAACACCACTTATCAAATCTTCATTTGTCTAAGTCTGAAACTCAAGAACATTCAAACAACAACAACTGTCAGAAAGAAAGATAACTTGCGGAGAACCAAATCATGAACCAACTAAAATGAAGATACATAAGACCATCATAAACAATCTCCCAAAAACTCAGCTCAAGATCTGATCACAGCAGAATATACAAAGGAAATACTGAACTCTGCAAAGCATTGATCAGAAAAACAAACTGCAAACCAGATCATATGCTATGATAAATTAAGCTTCCCAGATCACCAAACTAATACAGGAGAATATAATGATACAATAAATACTCCATACACCAAACCAAAATCTCAATAAACCAATCTGCAAGCACCAGAGTAATAAATCATAGGAATATGTTGATATCAATGACAACAACATATCCTAGCAACAACAATGTCTAACAATCTCCCCCTTTGGCATTGATGGCAACATATGAATGTGAAAAACAATCAATGCAAAGAAATAAAAACATCTCCAATAGACTCTCCCTAAGATCAAGTAGATACAATGTTTTTTTACATGCTTATCTCCCCCTTTGACAACAATGCCTAAGATCACGAAATAGAAAACCAAACTCTCCCCCAAGAACAAATAACCAATCCAATAGACTACTTCATCAGAGGAGAAACACCAAATAATCAATCCAGATAAAAGGAATAAAACTGTGAAGTCAATCTCATCGATACAACTCAATGCATCTAGTTCTCATAAGGAGGGGTGGATACCCCTAACTTGTCTCTCAAGTAGACAAATATTGTATCTACAGGCAAAGGCTTAGTAAAAATATCAACAATTTGTTCCTTTGTAGATACATATTCCAACTTCACTTCCTCTTCACTGACTTTTTCTCTAAAGTAATGATATTTAATTGACACATGTTTAGTCTTTGAATATTGTACCAGATTCTTTCACACGTTAATAGCCCTGGAATTATCACAGTATATGACAGTAGGCTCATCATAGATAACTTTGGTATCCTTCAACATTTTCTTCATCCAAACTACTTGAGTGTAGCTACCAACAACAATAATATACTCAACTTCACCAGTAGATAAGGACATTGAATCTTGTTTCTTACTAGCCCATGAAACCAATTTCTTACCCAAAAATAAAGCACCACTGAAGGTACTCTTCTGGCCATCAACATCACCAGCCCAATAAATATCAGTGTAAGCACATAACATGAAATAATCATTCATTGGATAGCACAAACCATAATATATAGTTCCCTTTAGGTATTTGAATATTCTCTTTACAACAGTGACATGGCTCTCTTTCATATCAGCTTGATATCTAGCAGCCATGCACACAACATGCATAATGTCCAGTCTAGTTTGAGTAAGATATAGTAGTCCACCAACCATAGATCTGTACAAACTCTGATTAGGTTTCAAAGATTCATCATTCTTAGACAATTTGCAGCCAGTCACCATAGGAGTTCCAACTGGTTTGGAGTCATCTAACCCAAACTTCTTCAACAATTCCTTCACATACTTAGTTTGAGATATAAAAATACCTTTTCCAGTCTGTGAAATCTGCAAACCTAAGAAAAAATTCATCTCTCCTATCATAGACATCTCAAATTCTTTCTACATATCACTAAAAAACTTCATGCTCAAGTCATCATCTCCTCCAAAGATAATATCATCAACAAAAACTTCAACAATCAAGATGTTATCATTCTCAATCTTAAAATATAGTCTAACAACTCAGTCTAACAAATAAGTAGCATATGCAAGCAACAGTCTAACAAATCAGTCTCAACCATTTCTTTGAATATCTTGAATTTTTGTAATGCTTCAGATTTATCCTTCAAAAATACAACCCACATCATCTTGGAATAATCATCAATTAGCAACATAAAATATCTGTCTCCATGCACATTTCTAACATTTATAGGTCTACATAGGTCAGTATGCACAAGATCTAGAAATCTATCAGATGCATATTATTTTCTCTTGAAAGAAATTCTTGTTTTTTCACCCAATTGACATTCCTTACATACCAGATTAGCAGGCTTAACAATCTTAGGCAGATCTCTAACAACTTGAGTAGAACTAATCTTAATCATTGAATCAAAATTAACATGACACATTATCCTATCCCACAACCAAATTTCATAAATCTGAGCAATCAAATAACTTTTCTCACTAGCATTCAAATGAAATATATTACCTTCAGTCTTAGTTCTAGATGCAATCTATATACGAGAGGCGTTTATAATTTTGCATCTACCATTCTTGAATTGTAAATCATAGCCTTTGTCCACCATCTATCCAAAACTTAAAATATTATGCTTCAAACCTTCAACATATAAAACATCATTAGTATTATGCTTACCATCAAAGGTAATAGTGCCTCTACCACGGATCACACAAGCTTTGTCATTTGGAAATCTCTCTATTCCACCATCATATATTTTTATACTCACAAATTTTCTTTTATCACCGGTCATATGATGTGAACAACCACTATCAATTACCCATTCATCTTTTTCTTCAACTTTAGCAGCTAAAGATTTCTTCTGAATAGTGCAACTTGTGGAATCAACAGACACCGGTCCATTTTCTTTGATAGCAATAAACACAACTTCATCTCCTTCTGATTCTTCCTCTATAATACCTTCATCAGCAACATAATAGTATTTCCTCTAATGCTTATACTTCTAGTTAGACTTGTAAGGTTTATCGTACTTCTCATGCTTCTCATATCTATCATTTTTATCATGCTTATCAAATTTATCATGCCTATCATACTTAGCCATTCTCTCTAGTAACATAGAAGCAAAATGTCCTACCTTATTGCAAGAGAAACATTTCAAGGGCAATTTTCTATCATACTTAATGTCTCCCTTAGGCAATCTCTGGGAAATCAATGCTTCAAGCTCATCCAGTTCTCTTTCGTGCTCTTCCATCTCTCTTTTTTCTCTATCATATCTGGATATTTTGCATTCTTTAGGATCATACTTCTACTTTCTGGATACATATGCTCTAAATGCTATCTCAGATTTTCCATGAGATTCACCAAATTTGCTTATCTCAAATTCAATAATCTTTCCAACCAACATATCTCTTGTTATAATAGTCACACTTCGGATCTCATCAATAGCATCTACCTTATGGTTATAGGCAGGAGGCAATGATCTCAAAACCTTAGCAACAATTTCATCTTCTTCAAGGGTTCCACCAGCACATCTGATGCCTAGGAAAAGGTCATTCACCTTAGCCATAAAGGTATTAATGTTCTAATCTTCTCCCATCTTCAACATCTCATATTTCCCTTTCAAACTCTCCAAATTAGCAACTTTGACTTGTTTATCTCCTTCATATAGGGTCTCAAGATTCTCCCAGATCTCATGTGCGGTTTGAAGTCCCATTACATTTTTTGTCTTTGAATCAGTCAGGGAACTCGACAATACTTCCTTATCTCTAATGTTATGTTCAACTTCCTTGATCTCATCAGCAGTAACCAGTCCATTAGGAGGAGAAAAATAGGTATTCTTTGTAATCTTCCAGTAACTTTCTCCAAGACTTCTCAAGTGCACTACCATCTGGTTCTTCCATATAGCATAGTTACTTCCATCAAATCTTAGACTCTCCTTTAAGATATCACCTCCATTTCCACTTTCCATCCTAGATATCCTCAAGTGGTTAAGCTTCTTCTAGAGGATCTAGCCCTGATACCAATTGTTAGCAGCAACAATGGAGGAAAACTAAGAGGGGGGTGTGAATCAGTTTTCATTAGATCTACAAACTTAACCACAAAAAAGATCTGATAAACTACAACAATAACAAAGATAATCAAATTGATAGCACAACACACAACACCAAGATTTTGATGTGGAAAACCTGGTTAATGAAAAAACCACAGTGGGACCCTAACCACAATAAGATGAAACTTTGTAGTAGCATGTGTAAATATTACAATGGGGAATGCACATGCATCTAGGAACACTTCTTAGAGCTCACTTCTCAAAAGATAATGACCTGAAAGCCTACAACCCTCAAGGAAGTGTCACTAACTTACAACAAGATTCAAACTACAATCCGAAAGGAATGAACTACAATAATAATGTCTCCAACTGCTTGATGACAGTTCCAGTTAAGCACAATTGTCTGGTCTGCAACACCAATCTCTCTTTAATGTATAACACAAAAATATGAATCCTTGTTAGCAAGTACACCACTCTCTGATAATATAGACACAACCTCGATACCCAAATTACATGACAATATCACCTATTTATACAATTCATCAACATTCATAACAAGGTTGGCTAAACCCTCAGCTCATAATTATAAAATTACATCACACAATACAAAAATCAACCACCGAACCAATATAATGATGTACATGACATAACATGGACCTACTTAAAATCTCCAAACATGCAACACCACTAGAAATTACACCAAGTTCAACCACAACACGCTACACCACCATGAAAGCCACATAGCACGAAGAACATCACCGGTTCAAAAAAATCATCAACAATTCGCACAATGATCAATGCAGATTTTCAAAATGAATAGGACACAACTAGGAAACACCAATAAGAACATTAGAACCATCAAAAACAACTGCACCAACACCACTTATCAAATCTTCATTTGTCAACGTCTGAAACTCAAGAACACTCAAACAAAAATGACTGACACAAAGAAAGATAACTTGTGGAGAGCCAAATCATGATCCATCTAAAATGAAGATACACAAGACCATCCCAAGAAATCTCCCAAAAACTTAGATCAAGATATGATCACACCGGAATATACTAGAGGAAATACTGAACTCTGCAAAGCAGTGATCAGAAAAACAAACTACAAAATCGGATCATATGATATGATCAATTAAGCTTCTCGGATCACCAAAACCAATATAGAAGAATATAGTTATGTAGAAATAATCCATATACCAAACCATAATCCCAATGAATCGATTTGCAATCACCAGAACAAGAATATATTGACATCAATGACAACAACATATCCTAGCAGCAACAATCTCCAATAGGATAGAGCTTTTCTACCAGTCGGATGTCTATAGCCCTGGCAAGGTTATATCTACCTCTATTCCTAGTCATTGCTCCACTACTTGTTGGACATTCATAGCCCCGATGGAGTTGTCTATATGCTTGATACTGAAACTTTTGTTTTTTCTTTTAATATAGCGTTGAAGCATATTTTCATTTGGTATAATATAAAAAATCTATTTGATATAGCATTGAAGCATATTTTATTTTTGCCTCTTTTTGGCTTTATTCTAGGTTGAATGAGGTAGTGGTAACAAGGATGATTTTTTGATTTTTCATCTAACAATTTATCGATGCCACTTGTAATACTTTTAAGAAACAATAATATGACAATTAAACATATAAAATTACCAATTAACCCCACATAGAGTAAATGTTATTAAGAATGTGATCTATACTATGATCGTTCACTTGACACCTCATACATCCAAACATAAATTTGTGTTATGGGAAAGGTCATGAATTACCTCATTCATGTTTGTAGGTACCTATTTTGCTTCATTTACCACTGTGAGATTATGATGGAGCCTACTCATTAATCAAAATTAATGGCTTTAATTATCATGAGGTTGTCATGCTCGTGCGAGCACACTTGTGCCTTGTCACACTTTCCAAAAAATTAATTACTTTTCATGTCAACTTGTCATATGAAAGATTTATAACCTTTCATCCACCTGTCACTCCCTTTTGCCACTTTCCGGACCATACCACTCAGTATTGTTTATGAGACCTTCTTAGGATTTTCCTTAACCCAATTTGGCAACATTCTCATTTATTGTAATGGGGTGTGCAAATTATTTTCTTACCATGCTCTCTTATTTATACCCCTTCATCCCTTTGATTTTATCCATACTCTACTTCTTCTCAGTAAGCTATCTATACTTATTATCATGTCTAGGGAACTCTCCCCTCTTGTAGATTGTGCTATTTGCCTTACCAAAGGAGTAAGGAAATTGGTATTTCTCGGTTCTATCATGTCCCAATGGCTACATCATGTTTTCAAGCTAAGCATTGTTCAATATTCTAACCTATTGGAGAAGACTATAAAATGGATTTTGGGAAGTGAATTTCTGGTTTCCACCACAAGGTATCAAGTCAATTTTGATATTTCTTCTCACTTTCTAGCATCTTTAATTGATCTTGGGAAGGATGAAGATGGCATCTCAACTTTGTGCACTATCCTGCTAAGCAATGACTTCATAGGTGACTTGGATGTGCTTCTAGAGGTGGTCTTTCCTAGCTATGGGGCTCTAATGCCACAAGACACATAGGCATTTTGGGTTTCTCAAACCCCTATTTCTATTTACCAATTTCTTGATAGTTTTCAAGAGAGCAGTATTGAAGAGCACAAGGAGAAATCCTGCAGGGCTTGTCACTTCCTCAAGCAACATGTTGGGCTTGTCTCTGATGCTAGAGCCCTAAAAAAGATTGAGTTAATTATGTAAACTATTTTTCTAGACCAAGATGGCAATTAGCTCCTATAGTGGCTCTAAAGTTTTTGATATTTTGATATTTTCCTCACATGCAATAGTGAATTTTGCCCAAATATGGACCCTAATGAAGGCTAACTCTAGTGACCCAAAATTTTATATTTTGTTTTAAATGTGTTTATGAATATCAATGAAATTTTACTTTGTTCATGTTTATCTATCTCTCCCACTACTTGGGATTTATTTATTTTTTCGTGGTTTTACTAATTTATTGCCTTTTGCAACACTATTTTAATTTTCTTGAAGAACATGCAATAATGGTTTCTTAAAGTTCTACTTTAAACCTCTACTTACAATAGAAATTCTAAATTATTTACAATATTTACCCTATTTATAATTCCTATGCTTTATTTGAATTATGAACATAGAAATTATTTACATATGTAAAATATTTACAACATTTTGGTACCCTTACACACGACATTGCATTATGATTGGAAATAATATTTTATGAATTGGCCATTCAAAGGTAATGGTAAGGCTTTCCCCTCCAACGTAGCCAATTTGAGTGTGTTTTCCCCTAATATTTTTGTGATTTGGCAAGGACCTGTCCATGTTTCACCGAATTTCCTTTTAAGTTATTTTTTCTAATAGGATTCATCTCAATAAAGGACTAAATTTGAGATGTGGAATGCTTTCACTTTAGCCCTTTTATCAAACCACCTTTTCCATATAGCCTGGAGATTACTCATATGCTCAATCGCTATGTCCCTCTTTTCATCAAGATTTAGAAGTTGCAACAAACGTGCCTCTTATTTGTTATCAAAACCAAAGTATTCTTGGACAAGCTATAGTGTAGGGATTTTTAAATATATCGGTAAGACAAAATCAATCCCATACACTAAATGATATGGGGAATCTTCAAAGATTCTCTTGTTTCAGGTTCTATCTATCTACAGGGCATATTTAAGAAATATATGACATCCTCTAGGGTTCTTATCGAGTAAATTTTTAATAATGTCCAATAGAAATTTGTTTGTTGACTCTGCTAACCCTAAGGATAATAATTAGATGAAAATTCAAGGCCATTGTCACATACCAGGAAGTATAGTGTCCCAAAGTGAGTGATAATGTTATCTTATAAAAATTGAATCACCACCTTAGTGGTGCAAATCTTGAAACACCCTGCTTCAAACCATCAAATGCAATAGTTCTTAATTGTTAACATGTAGTGATGTCTTGTTGATGAGGGGGGATTGATCATCCCAAAGAAGTCCATTCCCTATTTTGCAAATGGTCTCATTCCAACAACTGGTTGCAGTGGTTGTGTGGCATATTTACCTTTATCTGCATGTACTTGATAAATATGGCAATTCTACACATGTTGATGCACATCTTTAAAAATGGTAGGCTAGTAATAACTAGCCTTAAGGATTGTGTGTGTAATAACCAAGCTAGTAATCTCTTGCTTTGACTCTTTCAATTTGGCGGTATACGGGGTATTATAGCACTTCATTATGCTTTTATCATTTTACTTATTCCTTCTCCTTATTCATGATCACCCCAACCATTATAATCCTTTTGCTACTTTTTATACTCCACAGGGGAAGATAAGATTTATTTCCACTAATGCCTGCAAGTTTTAATGCCTCCAAAAGAAAAAATTTCTCCACCAAGATGATTTGAGACTAACTATTATCTCTTTTAGGCACGTTTTCACTCTCTTCTTTGGAATATTTTCTTGAAATTCCTTCTTTCCTCAAAATTTATGGGTCCCCATTTTCCATGTGATAAATGGGGCATATTGTGAAACCTCAAAACAATACCCAAGCTAGTGGAAAAAAAGTGATAGGGACTAAGTAGGTGTTCTAGAACAGGCTGAATGAACAAGGATAGGTTACAAGGAACAAAGAGAGGTTGATATGTATAAGCTATTCACAAGTTGAAGATATTGAATTTGAGGAAACTTTTTCTCTAGTAGCTGGGTTGGAAGCTATAAGAATGTTTCTTGCTTTTTCTACTTATAATAATTTCAAGGTATATCTAATAAATGTTAAATCAACTTTTCTAAATGGAGAACTTGAAGAAGAAGTATATATTGAACATTCAGATGGATTCAAACTATTAGAAGATCTAGCTATGGTTTACAGATTAAAAAAGGCATTGTGTGGACTTAAAGAAGTACCTAGAGCTTGGTATGCTAGATTGTGTCACTAGTACATTTGGAGCGATTTTCCGATGACCGTTCGTCGGAACTTAGACAACTAAACATCAAAATTCAGACGTTTTCGGGGAGAAAATCCTCATCGATTTTTTTCAAAATTTCGACGACACCACGTCGGAAATTTCTATGTACCCACGACATGTTTTTTGATGAGGAGACATTGAAATTCTGACCTCGTTGCATCCTTTATTATCATAACCTTTGTTGATGACCCTTTATTTATCGTCGTAACCTTTTTCTGATGCATTTTACTATTGCTAGTGTCCTTCGGGACAAGTCTTACCGATAACCTCATCAGCTATCGACAGGACAATATTTCTCCATTGCCGCTAGCGACATATTTGTTTTACGAGGAGACGTCAAAATTCTGACCTCGTTGCATCCTTTATCATCATAACCTTTGACGATGACCCTTTATCATTGTAACCTTTGCCAATGCATTTTACTTTTGCTGGTGTCCATTGGGATAAGTCTTACTGATAATCTGATCGACTATCGACAAGACATGATTTCTCCATTGTCGCTAGTGTGTGTTTTGCCGATGAACCATCTTCAAGGAGATGTCTGAATTTTGACAATTACGATGATAGAAAAGGTTGTATCTTGCAACCTTTTTGTCATTGCAGGTATGGAAACAACATCAGCTGTCTTGTGGTGTTTGTTGGAATTTTGACCTTCCCCAACATTTAAAAATTAATAAAAAAATCCCGACTGCTTTTGTCTACACCAATGACCCTTTATCGCTGTAACCTTTGCCGATGCATTTTACTTTTTGCTAGTGTCCATCGGGATAAGTCTTACTGATAGCCTCATCAACTATCGACAAGACAAGATTTCTCCATTACCACTAGTGTGTGTTCTTCTGATGGATTTAAATGGTGTATGATATCCTGATCACATGCTTCTACTTGTCGGTGTTACCATCAGGTTGACTTTTGTCAATTACAAAGGATTAGTATCAACAACATTAATATTAGTGAGCTTACAAAGGATTGAGCGCAGTAGGTACTTCATTATTAGGAAGATAAAGATGAAATAGCTACAAGAATGCATGAGAAGACTTATCATAAGGAATCATAATAGTAAATGCCAAAAATGTCTTGCAGCTAGTACATAAAGCATTCATAAATAGTCATAAAAATAGTCATATTGTTGTTTAAAAATACTATCAAAGGAGGATATTATAAAAATAGAGACCTAGAACTTAGTATGCAGTCATGGATAATAGTGCAGGGTTAGGTATAGTCCTAGACCTTGTTTAAAGGGCAACATGTGATAGCGCACATGCCTAAAGAAAACTCTACAAAATAGTAAGCAACAAGACTATCAAGAACAATATTTTAGTCTTAGGCATACACAACTCGAGGAGATAATGATTAACAAAGAAAACACCTACAAAGATATATCTAGTCATAAAAGATAATCATCTAAGTTGGAGACATGAGAATATTATAGAACTTAAAGTAGATAGTACCATCATAAGACGTACACTCCATTTCAAGGCTCCAAATTTAAGGGCAATACAAGGAGATTCCATCAATGCCAATTATAGTCCATAAAAGCCCTGTCACAAAGAAAATCAAAGACAAAGTACAATCATAGAGAGATAAGAAGATCAAGTCTATCAAAGAAAAAAAAGAACTCAAAGGTATGCAAAGATGTAATAGTCATAAGGCACGCACAAAGGCTCAATACAATGGTGATACAATGTTGCAGACCAGTAATGAGGAGTGAAGAATAAGAATTGTGATAGAAATCAAGTTCTAAATACAAAGGCACATGACAATAAGTTTGAGATTAGACAATGCAACATGGAGATATGATCACCTTCTATGAGAAATGAAAGTGTAGTCATGATAGTATTTTTTAGTAGACTAGACTACCATAAACATGCACATGGAAATGATTAAAGAGTGGGAGTTTTAGTTAAGTGAACTTCAAGTTAGAATGCAAGTTCTTAGTATCATTCATCAGTTCAGGCATTAGTTTTTAGAGAAAATGTGGATGTCCAAGTTCATCATCAGTTTGAGGCTGAAAAGGTGGAGTTTTGAGGACAATTTCATTAGTTCTACATCAATTAG